>NC_137811.1:33139563-33194563 GCF_963921795.1 Nannobrachium achirus | reverse complement strand
TTGGAAGTGATCCCAGGCTATACTCTCTCCTATAGAGTCTGTCTACTTGTTCTCTCCTACAGGCCTCCGCCAACACGACGGGCCCTTAAGAAAACACATGTCAGCATGTGGCCGCCTACAAAACTTCATGTAATTGCAAAGCAGGAGGAACGGCGACTAAAGCTTTTTGTATTGATAACGGCAGGCCGTGCATGCGTCAATCCAAATCCAGCAGATTGCCCAAAAAGCACAACTCAACAATGTCGCCTTAAAAAATAGGCTGACAGAATAACAAGATAGTCCGTATACAAACGGAGTCTGAGTGATAGTGTGTGTGTGTGTGTGTGTGTGTGTGTGTGTGTGTGTGTGTGTGTGTGTGTGTGTGTGTGTGTGTGTGTGTGTGTGCGTGTGTGTCTCCTCCATCCATGCCACCCGTCACTGAACCACCTTCTCTCCTCTCCTCCGGGCCAGGAGCTGTTTACCACTCTATCAGCACCCGATGCTCCCTTTAAAAAAAAAACAGAGAGCAGGGACTCCATCCATATTCACCGGCCACAAATTCCTCTGCTTATCTCCCCCCACCCCCACCCAACACCTAGGAAAAGCTCCCACCCCCGCGTTCAACCCCGCGCACATACATACATACATACATAAACACGTCTTTATGGAGGCAAGAGGCAGACGCACGGGGCCAGGAGGGGGTCGCGGATAAGGATCACCTTGAATTCAAAGCAGAGGATTGTGGGTCCTCTGTGGAGCCGCGCGCCGGCTAAGGCTCACGATGGCACGACACACACATGAGCCCGGGGAGGAGGACAGATGTGTGTGCGTGTGTGTGTGTGTGTGTGTGTGTGTGTGTGTGTGTGTGTGTGTGTGTGTGTGTGTGTGTGTGTGTGTGTGTGTGTGTGTGTGTGTGTGTGTGCCAAGGGCCATTGGCAATGCAGAGCTATTCAAATAGTGAAGTCCAGTGCTTGTGTTCTTCAACGATGAGGGTCTGTATGTGCACACTGTGTGTGAGCGTGCGAGTGCAAGTGCGTCGGTGTGTGTGAGCGTGCGAGTGCAAGTGTGTGTGTGTGTGCGTGTGTGTGTGTGTGTGTGTGTGTGTGTGTGTGTGTGTGTGTGTGTGTGTGTGTGTGTGTGTGTGTGTGTGTGTGTGTGTGTGTGTGGGTGGGTGCGTGTGCGTGTGCGTGCAGTGTCTCTTTTTGTGTGTGATCGTTTCAACAATTGTTTTTTTTAATTTTTTCAAATGAGGGTTAGGGTACACTGTATGTGTTCACACGCCTGCATGCGCACGTTCTAGTGTATTTATACGTTTTTATTGAAGGTATAGGAATCTGTTAGGCATATTGATTGATTGGTAGCCGAGTGGGTGACGGTGTGTTGTCTCTTGAAGTATATCGTTTTTGTCGGGTGGAAACCTTGTATGTCCAAAAGCGTTTGTTTTGTATTTATCATTTTAAAAATTAGTTAAACTAGTGAAAACAGCCGATCTACAAGCACACAACGCCTCGCACTGCGAGGCGTTGTGTGCTTGTAGATCTGCTGTTTTCACTACCTTTGTGCGACGGCCTTGTATGATGAAGCAGGGCTTTGCTTTGTGAAAAAACGTACAAATTTGAAACTTGGAGATACAAGGTTTCTGCCCGACAGTGACGATATATTTAAATGTCCTCCTGAACTATAACTGTATTTTTTTTAATAAAGATGTGCGCTGGAGTTAAAGAGTTTTGTTCTGTACTATTTTGGGTTAGCTGTCATTACCTCCATGGAATTGAACGTGGAACGGACAAATCTTTTTTTTTTCTTTTTTTTTCTGGTGGCTGGAGACTGTTGCTGGATAAGAAGTGAGAGCTCAGAGAGAGAGAGAGAGAGGGAGTGCTTTGGCGCAAAACCACAGACACATTCCGAGTAAGGGGGGTACCACTATACCCCGTTCCTCAGCGCAAGCAAGTGTTGTTTGGGGATTGAAGTTAGGAACTCTCCCTCTCCACGACTCTAATTGCACGCCGGTGCCTTTCATGAATATTCATCCTGGCATGTTCAGACCCCGCCTAATTAGCCGAGAGATAGAGGGAGAAAACTTGCACCTTTTACCACAAGAGAAAAACGTCCTCCTCCTCTCGCGTTCTCCAGGGAATGCGGGCAGAATAGCCCCGTTCATTAGCCAAAAAGAGGGGAGACGGGGGGAGAAAAGTTACCTGAAAAGTGATTATGGTCTTCGAAAATGTATGGACAAACGGGCTTGTGGTATAGGCCTAGTTAGGGCCCATTACGCATGTCTATCAAAAATAAAGAGTATGAGAAAAGAATATATATATATATTATGTGATTGAGAAAGTTGGTGAAAATTAGGCTATTTCACTTGACTTAACTTTAAAATCCTAATATAGCTTGTGGCACGTTGAATTGTTCCCTGTGGAATTAAGGAGTAGATGTGAGCAATATCAAACATAGCTGTGAGGGAATATCATGTTTATACCGGCCTTAAGTGTGTTTTAAGGCGGGAAATGATGGTGGTCATTTCTACCATGATGTTTTAAGTGCAACATCAACATAATATGCCGTATTTAGAAAATGTAGGCCTATATGCTAGTATAGTATTTTGAAAACATAGACGGTTGCAAGAAGTCTAAACTGTATGAAAACACCTCCCCTGCAATAAATAGTGTTCACATTTTTAAAATGTGAATTTATATTAATCCAGTGTAAATGTATTCTGATGTGAGAACAAGTCCATATATATAGGCTATTGCATAATTTCAACAAATAGCCTTCTTTTAACTTCTGCTTGATTTGACATGCATCTTTTCAGGCACCATGGGCATAATTTAACCAAAAACAATGAAAAAAAAAAAAAAGTACCCCCTTTTGCCTGATATTTTAGGCACACAGGCTATTTTTGTTTCTGTCAATGGGAGTATTTTATTTTGTATTTCTTTCCTTTTCTTTACTGTATTATGCTTACTGCGATGACATGCAGGCAGCCACGGGGAGAACTTGGTTAATTGAAGGGTCGACGGGGGTATTGGTTGAGGTGCGCCTACTGACAATAACCGCTGCATATCAAGTAGGCTCCAGAGGAAAAGATTAGCACGTGACTGACGTCAGGGAGCGTGGTGAGCTACAGTATATATAAAGAAAAAGGAAAGGCTTCCGTTTTCAATTCTAGGCCAACTACACCACACCACTGACAGACTGCAGTCATAGGCCCTGATATGGTTTCTGTTTCATCACTGTTTCTTGACATTTAAAAACATTAAGAAGGAAAGTTTGGCTGGTAGATCATTTCACATTGGCATGGGCATGTATTGTACCCATTTGCCATTTAACATTGTAGGCCAATATTTTTGATAAACCTCCATATTAACTGTGGATCAGTTTCCTTGCACACGGCCTAAAAATAGTCAGATGCCAAATTTTCCAAGTTCACGAGAAATAGGATTATTACACTTGAGAAAGAAAATAACAAATTGGGTTAAAAAAAGAAAGAAAAAGAAATGCATTTTTATAGTAGGCTAAGGCAGGCCATATAAAGAGAATGATAATTATTATTTTGAAACGGGGTCATCCAACTTCCTCGACACTCACTGTGAGTTCATGCATCGTCTGCATCTCGTCATTTCTTGTCTTTTTTCCCTCTCCCTCTCCTAATCCATCTCAACGTGCAGATTTTTCCCTCTTCCTGTATATGTATCGCTCATCAGTCACTTCTGTGTGACCGTTGTTGCACCATGGCAACCTCGTGCGTCCTGGCAAAAATGCACCTCCTCGCCGCACACAAGGCCATATTCTATTCTTTACAAAGCGAAGGGCCAAGCATCTGGATGGCTCTCTCTCTCTCTCTCTCGCTCTCTCTCTCCAGCAAGCCCCTCTCACTGGCATGTCAGCCGCACAACACTGGCTTTCTGTGACCGCTTCTCCTCTCCAAACCGGAGCTTTTTATAGACTGTGTGCGTGAGACGAGAGTGACTGAACGGTAACGCATCCTCTTCTCTCTAATTGAGTGCTGAGTGAGCGCACGCGCGTGCGTGCGTGCATGCGTGTGTGTGTGTGTGTGTGTGTGTGTGTGTGTGTGTGTGTGTGTGTGTGTGTGTGCGCGCGCACGCGCGCGTGCGTGCGTGCGTGTGTGTCAGCTATTAAGTGACGCCTGCACAGTGCACACAGTAGAGGCCTATCGAGAGAGAATGGATTAATTAAGACGCAGGATTATTTTGTATATGTGTGCTGGTTCCGGCCATATATAAAAAACGCGCTCACTCAAAGACTTAATTCTGACCATTATTCTATTCTGATTGATTGATTGATTGATTGATTGAATACTTTATTAGTTTTACCACATCACCATCATGTTTCCATTTTAATGTGCCTCGTGCATTTCTATGGATGAATAAGCAACGCAAAAAGTAAATTAGCCTATTTGAAATTAATATAAAATTGGTTACTGTGTGCAGCTTTGGGATGCAAAACGCAACAAAGCCAAAGGCATCTGTTTTGTATGATTATCACGTTGCATTCTGGCATTAACCTCACCCGAATTTAAAAACAGGATAATTGTCATTCCTGCACTATTCCCAGTTTTTCAAGCATTTTAACAAGATATCACATAACATATAATTTGCACCAGGAAATGCTGTTTGTTACTTAGCCTAAATTCAAAGAAGTGTGTCGGTATAATGGCAGCCTACTACACACACATATAGGATTTAAAATAAAATACCACGGGGGAATAAATTACCCTGACGTGACACCAAAGTCGTGCAGATTGTCTGCCACTCATCTCAAAGAAACATATAGAAAGGATGACTGCGAATAACCACGCCTTTTCAAGAATGATGACGAGCACCTGTGACCCCGGGAACATCAAACACACCCTTGCACGCACGCGCACTGTCTGTGTGTGTGTGTGTGTGTGTGTGTGTGTGTGTGTGTGTGTGTGTGTGTGTGTGTGTGTGTGTGTGTGTGTGTGTGTGTGTGTGTGTGTGTGTGTGTGTGTGTGTGTGACACACACGCACGCACACACACACACACACACACACACACACACACCGGTCGAGGCAGCTAGAGAGGCAAGGACACCACACCGACACAATGAGATCCAACTTACCGTTTAGTGTCGCGTCGTCCCGGTTTAAAACAGCGCTGCGGTGAGAGCGTCAGTCCTCCTCTCCTGTAAATATACACACAACAAAAAAGTCGGTCGCAGGGGAAAACACGACAACAAACAAGCAAAACGCGCGCGTTGAGATACAAAGGCAAAGCAAAAAAACACTGCTTTCAGGTGAATGATTAAAATAGGAGTGTTTGCCTGGAAAAAACCTTCCAAAAAGGGTCTCCTTAAGGTTTTTTAGAAAAGGAACTGGAACGTGTGCCTGATTGCAGAGTTTTAGGCGAATGGAAACGGGAGAGATGTAAGATTTGTTTAAAGCCCCGCATTTCCATTTAAGAACGTGATTGTGTTTGCAAAGATCCCTTTCAATCTTCGCATCTCCCCCCTCTCTCTCTCTCTCTCTACCCCTCAGCGTCTCCGAGGCTGCTTTGCAATTCATAGAATTGGTAATTTGCTATTGGGACAAAACGTGAAGGGAAAAATAATCAGATCAACCGGGAGAGGAGAGCGAGAAAGCAGCCAGGAGGAGGAAACACAGAGAAGCTTTCTCTAAGTTGCTGTTTAGTAAAATGCTTCGAGAGGGGGAACATTTTCTATTTAAAAAATATATCTTTCTATTGTCTTTTCTTTCGTGAGACAGTTAAACATCACATTTTCATGACTAGGGAAATTGTATAAAAACAGGTTGAGGTTTTCATATATTTCCAAATGTTTCTTTGATAGCTTATTATCCTGATCAATACCCTGCTGAATAATACTTGTCATGTGGAAGTGTAGGTGATAATTGGTATAGCCTTATTTAATAAATTGTCCCAGAGTCTGACTCACTGATCAGTAACATCTAATGGTGCTACAGTAAACCTTGATCAGGAGGATAATTGTAATAATAAGGCATCAGATATTTGGCACGCTCTAAGCGTGAGTGTCTTAATGCGCGCGCGCGCGCGTGAAGTGTTATGTGGTGGAGTGATGGGAAAGATACAGGGAGGGACTGATGGAGACAGAGAGACAGACAGAGGGAGAGAGAGGGGGGGAGAGAGAGAGAGAGAGAGAGAGAGAGAGAGAGAGAGAGAGAGAGAGAGAGAGAGAGAGAGTAGGTATCATAACAAAGTGGGTGGTAATGATGAGATCATACAACATTGAAAATTACCAAGACTGTAAATATAGCCATATATGTGACACACTTGGAGGCTATAGGCTATAGAGCACATTTGTCACACCACACGTATACAACATGCAAAGACACATGATGTGACATGACGCCCCATATTTAGGCTACACGCATCTAGGTGTGTGGGTGGTTGGCAATTTTGGAACACCGTCCGCAGTTTATTATAATCTGTTTAAAACAAGGCATGCTAGTCATCAGTGACCTATGATAAAGGTGCAGAAGAGAAGAGGAGGGGGAGACTTGTGTCACCCCCTTTCAAAAAGATCCCCGCACTCCCCCACGTGGTTAGTTGCAAAACAACGCGACCGAACCGAGGGGAGACCTAATCGTTCCACGCTGCTCTCACTGCTCAGCTCTCCATCCATCCACATCCACGCCGCTCTTGGAAAGAAACGGGTGAAAAAAATATATTCTGGACAGACAATTAGCAGGAATCTGTGAGCGCACTTCTACCTTGGAGATACACTCAAAATACAACTGAATCCTTGGGCATAGAAGCATATGCAACAACACAAGAACAAGACTGCTAAAAGCACAAATGGACATTTATGTATGTATGTTTTTTTCTCTTCTTCCTGTAACATATGTGGATCAGGAGCCTATCCATTCTGCGCGTAAATGCGCTGTGCAACGTTCTGAAACCCTGCGCCTATTGAATATGCCTCTGGTGGGCTTGAATCGGTGAGGAGCCAATACAAGCGAAGGGGGGGCGTGTCTTCACTCTCCTCCAAGACCTCCCAGAGCAGGTTGTTGCATTCTGGCTGTAAAGCCTCGAGACCTCCGAAGCGCTCGTCAGTTTTCCAAGTCGGAGCCATGGCGACAACAGCTCAGTATATTCCTCGGAATAACTCCTTGCCGTCCAACCCGCTCATGCATCCGGATTCGGATAGGATGCACCAGGGGACGACCTACCGAGAGGTGCAGAAAATGATGCACCACGAGTATCTGCAGGGGCTGGCGGCCACCAACACGGGGCACCCGATGAGCCTGACGCACCACCAGTGGCTGCCCAGCTCCAACACCGACTGGACCAGCGGCACGCACATCGGCCAGCAGCAGGACCACAAAGCCAACGTGCAGGCGAGCCGAGACGACCTGGGCGGCGGCTTCCACCACAGATCCCACCTCGTGCACCAGCAGACGCAGAGCGGCCACCACGGCTCGTGGGCGCCCGCCACGACGCACCACCTGTCCCCGCTGTCGCCCGCCGCATCCAACGGCCACCAGTCGCTGGTGTACTCGAACCCCGGATACACGAACCTCAACGCGATGCTGAGCCCGCAGCCCGGCGCGCTGCACCACGGCATGCGCGACCCGCTCCACGACGACACGGGCAGCCACGACAACCAGATGGAGTCGCCGCAGCAGGCGTTCAGCCACCACCAGGACCACTCGGACGAGGACGCGCCCAGCTCCGACGACCTGGAGCAGTTCGCCAAGCAGTTCAAGCAGCGGCGGATCAAGCTGGGCTTTACGCAGGCGGACGTGGGGCTGGCGCTGGGGACGCTGTACGGAAACGTCTTTTCCCAGACCACCATCTGCAGGTTCGAGGCGCTGCAGCTCAGCTTCAAGAACATGTGCAAGCTAAAGCCGCTGTTAAACAAGTGGCTGGAGGAGACGGACTCGAACACCGGCAGCCCGACCAATTTGGACAAGATCGCGGCGCAGGGCAGGAAACGAAAGAAGAGGACCTCGATCGAGGTGGGCGTGAAAGGGGCGCTGGAAAACCATTTCTTAAAATGCCCCAAGCCCTCCGCTCACGAAATCACCTCGTTAGCTGGCACTCTTCAGCTGGAGAAAGAGGTTGTCCGCGTTTGGTTTTGCAACAGAAGACAGAAAGAAAAGCGAATGACACCGGTGGGGGTTCCTCATCCTAATATGGAGGACGTATATTCTCAAGCAGAAACCCCCCCTCTACACCACACACTACAGAGTCCTGTCCAGTGACTGTTTTCATGAACAAACAAACACAAACCATTTTCGGGAGAGAAAGCGAACAAACTAAAAAAGAAAATAGGAAAGGGAAAGGACTACTACGGAGTTTACACTATTTAAGTTTTGCATTTGTTTTTCCTGAGAGAAAAGACATGAGAGACATGGGAAAGTTTGGGGACAGACGAGTTTTGTCCTCAGCAGCATCCGGAGACCTTGCTTGCAGTCCGACAAATAGATGGCAAGAGGGGGAAATAGGGGGGAGAAAAAACAAAACAAAAGAAACATTCGCAACTGAATTGATTCCGTGCGCATTTTTTTAAAATGAAACAAAGATCTTAATTTACCAAAATTCGATGGAGGAGACATTCATTTAAAGTAAATTCGATATTCCATGGCTGTTCATATAAAGGGGACAATTCATTGTGGCAAGCAAAGGCCATTTTCTCCTGGTGTACCATGAACTGCTCCCATGCACTCAGCAGTAAGGAGGAGGTGGTTGCCTGAAAAAATGATTTACACTGGAAATGAATAGCCTATACATTGAATGGACATCTTTTCTTTTTTGCTTTTCAGGCTCAAACTGATTAACCAGATTTCTAAATATTAGTCTCTAGCCTGCTTTCTTTGTTATATTAAGTGTGATGTTTTGGTTTGGAACTACCTTTTTAACTTCAGTGTCTCTCTCTTCTTGCAGCAAAGCAGTGTCTATGATTTCCTTTCGTTAATTGCTATATATGTACTGTAAACTCATCAGAAACAGCCTCCTAACTATCTTTTATGTTGACTGTAGTCAGTGGCCAGAGGCGCATCATGGTGGTAGGGGGGGGAATTATGGCACCCGAAGACAAAATATTACTGCAAACGTCAAATTAAATTGTCAGGTGGATTTCAGAAAGTGACGAATGCAACAGACATAAGACACCCAAGTTTCTGACAGCCTTAAAAAATATACTCAAAAAGCTTTGCAGCTGAGCACGTCGAAATTTGCAGATAGCAACAGACGCTAAAAAGGGCAATATGCTTCTTTATTATTTTATTTCGGTTCCTCCTATTTGTTTGTAATATTATTATATTTCTTTGCATGGAGCACTTATTCTTTCGTTGATATTATTATTATTATTGCAATTTATTTTATGTTTTGTTGATACAATTGTGAGTTTGAGCATTGAATAGGCTCACAATAATGCCATGTTTACAGCCAGGTTCACACAGCATTACATACGTATACTTACATGGCGCTGTCAGCTGACACACACACTGCTAACTGCCTGTAATAGCCTGTTCTATTCCAAAACAAACATTAAAAAAAATACATTTAGAGAGAGATTGGTCAAATACGAAATGAAAGTAAATATCTCAGGTAACTTCAGTGCCCCAGGTTGAAATATCACGCTGTAAAACTCAGTTTTTCTCCTCTATTTTACGTTTTGTTGACCCTTGTAGAAAAAAGCATCTTCTACAAACCCATTATAATGTCCCATATCCATTGTATTATATATTATGGAGATGAAAAGAAGAAAAAAACGAAACAAAAAAAAAAGAACATTGTATTCGGGGGGGAAAATAAAAAAATAATTATTCAACGAGGAGTGACAAAGGGACCTGCTTTTAGATATATTTATTTTATTTCTTCTGATCTGAAAGACAAACTGATAAAACTCGTGCGTTGTGTGTCATTTTCTCAGTGTTGGACAGTTGAGTTTGAGAAGCCTACAGCTGTACTACTCAATACAGATGAGGGAAAACTTTTTTCTCTTTTTTCGTTTTTGAGAAGAAAAAAAAAAGATTTTAAAGAAAATGTTGCCAGGATTATTTCCAATATGTAAATATGTCGAATATGTAAACTTGTATTTGTTCTGAAATATCGTTTTGTTTTGTTTTTTTGTTTCTTTCCGGGCAGTTTTGTACACTTACTAATTCCAAGAAGATATTTTAATATGATTTCATTTATGAATCTGACCATTTATATATATATTTATTTCTTAAATGTGTTTTAGAGCTTTTTTGTTTGGCTCTGTTAATTGGTTCTGTTGCAGTGAATTTTCAATATGTTTTTTTTTCTGTTCTACTACATTGGTTGTATGTTGATTGCTAAATGTGGACTGCAAAGTCTCATTTATATTTATGTTATAGTAATATTTTATTACTTACATAAAAACATATATACAAGAAAAAAAAGGTCTTCTTTTGTCTTTCATTAAAGATCCAAACCCCCACTTTATTCCTTTTATAGTTGCTGACCAGGCCATATACGAGACAAAAAGATATTAGACGATTCATTGAACTGAAAACACGTGCGTGGCGAACACAGCCCTGGCTTGTATGACTTTAGTCGTACTGCGGTGTCCCTGGTTCCGTTATTACTGGTTCCCAAACACTGGGTGGGGACCCATTTGTGGGTCGCCTATACACATTTTTGTGGGTCCCTTCATTTTTATGTTTCCTACATTTAGTTTTTCAATTATTATTATTATTCGAAATATTTTCAAAAAACATTCCCAAAACATTTTTCATGAATTAAGAAGAAATTCCATAAATTTGAAAACAAATGTTGAAGAAGTGGCGAAAATAGCTGATCTATACAAGCTCACACAACGCGGTGCGAAGCGACGCATTGTGTGAACTTGTATTTTCACTATAGTTTGGGGTCTCTGCCGGGCAAACGCCTAATCCCTCCGTTTTTGGTCTTGAGCTAAAAAGTTTGGGAGCCACAGAACTAATAGGCCAAGCCACCAGGAGGAGAAGTGTGATTATGACAAGAACAAACCCTGCGTTCAGTTCAGTGTTTCGTTATGTAACCGGTTTGGTTTTAAAAGCCTAGACACACGTGCTGTTAAAGAAGAGAAGCAACCCCAACCAGGACATGATGTTTGTTACCTCAGGCGTTCCGTGCAAACTTCAACTCCTTCACCCCCCCCACAATCACTGACTGACTGGCGTCAGTTCAGAAAAAGCTAAGGTATGGTAATGGCAACATGACTGGTGTGGCGCGCGTGCAAGACACCAGTCATGTTGCCATACCTTAGCAACAGCCAACAGGCACGATTACAGTCCATTTTATTATTTCCCCCTGTAGCCAAGGTATGGCAGCTGCCATAGCTTGCCATACCCAATTGACGCCTCTGTGACTGAATGACTGACTGACTGACTGAGTGACTGACTGACGTTGTTCACGCTATCTCTGTGTAAATCGCAGTATTAAATTGTGCAATATTAATACGAAAGTATCACCATATTGTCTTTTTCATTGACTGGATAATTATAATCATTATTGTCGTCATCACCATGGTTGTTGTAGTTATTATAGGCTACTATATCATTATTATCACTAGGCCTAGTGTAAGTGCAGGCTAGCCTTACTTCCATTTAAAATAATCACAATAATCCAGGCTCTTATACTCACTACTTATGACTATACCAACATGAGTGTGAAAACAATGAAAACAGTATGCTCATGTGGAAGGCAGAGTCAATTAAACTCTTAGTTTATTCAACCCATCCAAAACAATGTCATGTTTTAGACATATAGCCATATGTGACAACTTAGAGCCTGCGGGAGTTTACTTATTTATTCCCCCCACCCCCTTTCAAAAGATGGGAAAATATAGGATATAGCCTATAAAGTGAAAATAAATATAAGCGTTAAAACCTAATACTACTAATAATACATGTTTTACTTAAGGTGGCAGGTGCATAGGCCTTCTGCATAGCATTATTTTCACCCGAAGTTTGTCCAAAGTGAATAGCCTAAAATCACCATAGACCATAATAAGCGTAGCCTATACGAAGCATGCAGAAGTCTGCATATTAAGCCGCAGAGGCCGGTGTTGCAGCAGTGCTATTTAACTAATCTATGGGCTATGAAGTGTAAACAAGACCAATGTGTCAGTGGGCTATAATGGCATATGCAGGTTCTTTACAAATACTTGCTAGTCAGTGTTTAAATTGGTTATTTGTCTTGCACGACACATTTATAAATTATGAAAATCGCCGGAAAAGGCACCGCCCGCGAACTGCCCTCACAAAAACAAAACAGAACAAAAAAATAGACTATTATTTTTGCATTCATGCAGTATAGGCCTATACAGGATATAGACTAAATATCTCCCAAAGTGTGAAAAGTTGAGATTTTGCGAAGACAGCTAAACTTAATGGAATTTCACTGCTGTCGTCTTAATTTCAAGCTGTTCAAAACTTGGAAAATGTAACTCAAAGGCGCATAGGCTATTTGTCCAGACGGAATAAGGTTCTCAATTAAAGCGTGCATGACACGTGAATCACAAGGCTGACAGACTGAGCCATGCAGTGTCACACACCTTTGCTTTGAACGGTAGCATTATACACATTTTGAAAAGTTGGTGGGAGTCTCAAGACTTCCACTTCCACTTCATAATAAAAAATCAAAATAAAAAACGTGAAAATATGCCTGCCAATGTTTCAGTGCATGCATGGGCGATCCACACTTTTGTAGCTAACTGGATCTACAAATTAAACCATATGAAAACGTGCATATAGGCCTATATGTGAGCACCTGAATCTTTTCACTTTAAGCCTCTTGTTTTTGAGCGTTGAGCGCTTGTCAGATGATTTAAAAAAGCCTAGGATAATAGCCGCCCTCCCTGGACACAGAATGGAAGTTGAACAACAACAAACTTCACTTATGAACTCATTTGAACCTTTATTAGCCTATGTGGAGTTTCTAAAATAAAAAAAAAGAAGTCTAATACTGTAAACTCAAAATAAAGATGTTTTGTTTTGTTTTTGCACGGGGGTTTATGGGTTTAAGACCAGGCCAAATAATACTCGGTAGTTGGAGTGAGCCAGCCAGCTCCAGGGGAATGACGAGGCACAAGCGCCCCCATACGGTGAAAGGACAGTGGTACACTATAAAAGGACTGTCAGTCATAAATGTGTGTGTGTGTGTGTGTGTGTGTGTGTGTGTGTGTGTGTGTGTGTGTGTGTGTGTGTGTGTGTGTGTGTGTGTGTGTGTGCGCGCGTGCGCGCGTGCGTGCGTGTGCGTGCGTGCGTGTGTGTGTGCGTGCCGCGTGCGTGAGAAGGAGAAGAAATGAAGGCTTACTAAGTTCTATCCTTGTTGATTGAGTGTATTATTATTTTTGTACCCAATTGTTGCCAAATTAGACTTTCACCATTTGAAATGTCCACAATTTGAGACTATTACAAAGGAGGTGTGGCCTATATTACTCCTGCACAATGGTTGTAACTTAATTTCTAATTTCTTTCTGATGACAGCCATATAATTTACTTTAGCAGGATGAATGTCAGAGGTCATCATATTTTATGACAACAACGTGTTATTCATTTCAGCTGCTATCATTTCATATCCTTCAGTATAATGCTCTCTTTGAATAGTCAATAAATATCTGCAGAAATGTAGTCAACCTTGCACTTGTACTTATTAAAGCCACAAGCAGTAGTGGGAAAAGTAGGCAACTACATGTTTTTAAGTAAAAGTATCAATACTGCAATGTAGAAATACTAGTTACATTCCGGAATTCAAAATCTACTTGAGTAAATGTACAAAAGTATTGGTATCAAAATGTTCTTAAAGTACCATAGTAGAAAGTAGATTAGAACATCAGCAGATCTACAAACCCACTATGTGTCGCATTTGCGAAGCATTGTGAGCTTGCAGATCGGCTATTTTCAAATGGCCGAAATGTATATAAATAGTTAATGTATGTTTTGTAAAAATATTTTAAATCTACAAAGTAAGTTAAGTAACTAGTAGCCTAACTAAAGTTTTCAAATGATTGTAGTGGTGGAATATTTGCTTCTGATATGTAGTTCGGTAGAAGTAAAAGTATTCAGAATTGGAAATACTAGTAAAGTAAAAGTACCTCAAAACTATTTTTAGTACAGTACTTGAGTAAATATATTTAGTTACTTTCCACCACTGCATTCTAGTTCGAGGAAATGTAAATCGTTTGTCTTGGTACAGTAGGCTACAGCAGGGGTCTTCAACGGTTTCAGGCCAAGGACCCCTTAGTTGAGAGAGAGATGAAGCAGGGACCCCCACAACCTTTTCATAGATTCCATATGGTTTCATCGTTTGACAGCACAATCATCGGTGTATTTTGGATTCATATCAATTTGCGTTTTCAGATATTTAACCTGCACTTGAACCGTCAATACTTAATAAACTTGACCTTTTACTCTGTACTTAGTCTGCTCTTTTCCCCCTCTACACCAAACCTCTTTGCCGAAAATAGCCGATCTACAAGCTCACAATGTGAGCTTGTAGATCTGCTATTTTTGGCAACAATTCTCAGAATATGGACACAAGGGTTCAAGTTTTTAAAGGATTGGAAGATTTGGAGGACCCCCTGTAGTAACTCTGAGGACCCCCTAGGGGTCCCGGACCCCCTGTTGAAGACCCCTGGGCTACAGATTAGGAGCTTCTTGTCAAATGATTAATTTGGTAATACCTCTTATGAAGCAGCCCATGAAGCCCATGCATTCAATGCATTTAAACACGCCTAATGCATTATGATCTGCCTATAACACTGCATAATCATAGTTATAAACAATCACAAATACTCATAATGCTTTATGGCTGTAATCACAAGCATTTCATAATGACTTATGATGTTTAGTTAATAATCATATTGTCCGGTCACTCACACACTTATTCTTTTGGCCAGGATCATGTATTATGAATATTGGTAGTTGTAATAATTAAAAAAAAAAAAGAAATCTAATGCATCATAATCACTGTATTATCAAATAATCAAATGTATTATATTTGATTAAGTCATTAAGTGGTCATTGGGTGCTTTAAGCAACAACAAAAAAAGGCATTAAATCTATGCAATAACAATACACAAAATGCCAACTGTACACCTGGCTTATAATCACACCATAGTACATTATAACAGAGATAATAATGCATTATAAATGAGTGTCCAGAAATTAACAAGTATTATGATACTTCACCTTATAAGTCATTATAAAATGATTATTGTTCTAAAGCATTATGAGTGTGGTATGAGTGCTTATAACTATAAATGTATGGTGTTATGGGCAGATTAAAATGCATTATACCCATGCTTATAATGCATTATATGTATGGGCTTCATGGAAAGGGTTGCCACTAATTGCATCCCACATACTCTCCATTTGCCTGTTTGACTACTCCTGTCTACATACTTCAGTTTGTGATTCTATGCTGGAAGATTTCTGTTAAGTCATTCAGTCTCAATAGGAGGTTAATCAGGTTCAGGATAGACTCACTGGAGTGCCCCTACATTTCCTACAAAGTTTACATTAAGGTTTATGCTGGCATGAAACTGAAGCTGATTAGATTACTAATTTAAGAAGCTTTCCTTACAAAACAGAGAGAGGGGAGAATCAATCAAGCATTGACTAATATATCTCTAGTAGCATTTATGTTGTCTTAAGTACTTTAACCATGGCGTCCGAATTTTGGGTATTCAATAGGCAATAAAGTAGTATATAGTCAATCTACAAGCTTAAGTGGTTAAAAATGCATATGGAGTAGGACCTTTCACTCTGTAAACGTGTTCCTCAATCAGAATGAGCAGTAGTCTAGCATGTTGACTGACTTGCACCATAGGAGCTCACAAGGAACTGAGCCCAAGATAGTCAACAGTGAGTAAGCCTTTTTCAAAAGTTCAGCCCACCTACTATTTCTGCGGTGGGAAGCACTTTATGGCCAATTTATACAACAGAGTTTTTCGGTGAGCGATATAGTCGTACGATGAAAATCAGGATTTATGAGCACACACCCAGACCAGATGCCAGGCCTTTTGAGTGCACTATCCTGGGTGCATTTCTTTCCATCTGGATGTGAGGCAGAGATGAACAGGTTGGCACTTTTGTTATGGTTGGTTTCGACCATGGTAGGGGCCAAAGCCCAACTTTAAGATGCAAGGAAGTGAAGACACTAACCACCCTTTATTGATCATTCTGGTGTGTATAGTACAGTCATGCAAATGTGACTGACAGAATAAGAAACAGAGATGTTGGAATTTAAAATGGAAAATGAAGGAGGCAGTGACATCCAGACAGAGAGATGTCGATGAACACTGCCCTACAAAGCCGTCGTGCAATCAAGAATTAAAATGATAAAAAAAAGGTTTTAAAGTGTCAGCCAAATGGGTTATTGGTATATAAGGGATACATTTTATGTCTGTCATGAGGTAAGTGTTTATCCCCCAAAATCACGAAGACTGATTTGACCTTTGAGACAAATAAATAAGTCAACCTATAATGTAGTTACAATATATGTTGATTCTGTGGTTTTATAGTAACGCACATGAGCCATTTAGTGGATGCTTGTATTCATTTCACACAGCCTTCCAGTACCAAAATAAACGTAACAATATGGATGCAACATGCAGTATAGTGCTATAAAGCAACATAAAGCAAACCATGCATGAGGGGAGTTCACCCCAGTGACCTCACAACCTCTGAACCCCACATGCCCACATGCCTTGTTTAAAGTAACTAAGTGCATGTGTACTGTACTTAAAAGCCTGTTGACACGCCCCGAAATTATAATAGTATGATACAGTAGGTCACGTGGTCTCTCTGAAAACTGTCTGAAATAGTCTGAAACTCATGTCACAGTGTAATCTGACCCTCGCCCCCCAACAACAGCTGACCAGTACAGTAAGTAGTCTAAGTACAGTCAATTAATTTGATTGGCTTATAATTGCGCATTCTCACAATGACATCATAAACATATTAACTAATATTTTAAGATGACTTTTTAAAGTGACTGTACCCCTTTAGATGACAGTCCTACTTTAAGTACAATTTTGAGGTATTTTCCCCTATCCTCAGTATTTCAGTATTTATAATTTTCAATATTTTTAGTTCTACCCTGCAACATTTCAGAGGAAGATATTGTACTTTTACTCCACAACAATGAAACTTTAGTTACTAGTGACTTTGTAGATTTTGATCGACATTATTACAAAACATTCATTAACCACTTCTTCAACCCCAGTGGTGTGATATTGATTTTAGAAGTGTGGTCTAAATTCATGATGTCATGCGCGCACGCTGTTTTTATTGTTAATTAGTGTGTGCATATGAGGCGCGCGTGCGTGCAGCAAAATAAGTGTGGGCTCGCCGAGCCCACGCAAGCCCACGGCATCTCACTCCTGTTCAACCGTATTCATTTGGCCGTTTGAAAATAGCCGATCTACGATGCAACGCATTGTAAGCTTAATTTGGAACCCATGAAATGGGACATTCTGTACTTTCAACTTTTGATACCTTAAGGCCATTTTTAGGCCAATACCTTTGTACTTTTACTCAAGTACATTTAGAATTCCGGACTTTGACTTGCAACAGAGTATACCAACATTGCAGTATTGATACCTTTACTTTTACTTTAAGTATAAACATTCCGTACTTTTCCCACCGCTGCAGATCAGTCAGTATAGTCTCCGAGCGGCCGGTTAGCCGTACAGAGTGGGCCCTCGGCAGCACTTGAAGAGAGAGGAGCCCTAGCCTAGCCGCCATACTAGCGCTCAGCCGCCTTGTGCACACCGACTCCTCCTCCATCAGGGAAGTATCATTGCACACAGGAGATGTGGATTAGTGATGATTAGCAGGGATTATAGCTGGTTAATGGTGGGAAAATACATTAGGAACTGACGGCTCGTGGGGAGGGTGGGGGGGATTTAGCTGGCGCTAGCGGATTTGCATTGATCCACAGCAAATGAATGAGGATTAGCAGCATCTCGCTATCTGCCAACAGATAAATAACATTAAGCGTATTATATGCCGGCGCCTGTTATTAATGACATTACAAACACCACTACAATGCCGGCAATTATGGAAATAATGGGAGCAGCTGAATAATGTACTTTGGTGGGGATTCCTCGGATCCTCCTTACGGGCTGAGACGACGAAAGCTGTTAATAGGCAGTGAGAACGGCCTGTTGCTGTCAGCAGACACCCATGTGTCTTTTGGAGAACTCTCGGTTCCATTACCTTGATGAGAAGGATGGAAAGTGAGAAGAACGATTGCCAAAACAACCAGGGGTTCCGTGCATAGTATGTCCGGAACTCACTGTAAGTTTGAGAATGAGCATGAAGTTCCCCTTTAATAATTCAGATATTTGCTATATTCCGGCAGGGCTGATATCATGGGCTGACCACAGGGACCATCAAAATGTGATCGACGCCAATTTAATGACACATACTGGGCATCCACATTATGCACATGTCGCACGGTCACAACACCATATTGTGTGGGTGGAGCAGAAAAGAAGTGGCGCGCACATTCCACCGTCTAGCCCACATTCTCTATGCCTGACAGGTGAGCTCCCTCCGCTCTCCATCTTTCCTTCTCCACCAGCTGAGTTCTCTCTCCCACTCTTTTTTTTAAATTTAATACCGTTTATGTAATAAATACTTCTCTCCCACAGCGAAAGGCAGTGAAAGTGGTGGGGAGGAGATGGGAGTGGTGGTGGATGGGGGGAGGGATGTGCTGGAGAAAGGATGGAATAATGCATTTTTTCATCAAAAATTCCCTCTCTTCCTCTACCTCAAGGTTCTCTCCTCTGTGAGCCACTTGAAAGATGGGCAACAATATGGCCACACAGTGAACACCTAGTTACCATATGAAACGTTCCAGCAGTGAACCGGAGGAGAGCGGGAGAAGTGAGAGGGAGAAGTCTTGTGTTATTTATGATACTGGGCCTTGTAGCTATACCGGTTCCCCTCCTTCATGTCTGCTCCGAGGTATGGCCTCCATATGTGTGGAGGGGTATAAGTGCAGGTTTAGAGAGTCCCTTTTACTCTCTCTCTCTCTCTCTCTCTCTCTCTCTCTCTCTCTCTCTCTCTCTCTCTCTGCATTCGCCTGCTCCTGTCTGGGCGGCGTTTTGAAGAAGAGAGGTGGCCCGTCTTCCACTTTCATGGCTTTGAGGGGGCCTTTATACTGCCTCAGGTGTCTGTCGGTGTGACTAACAGTTCTGAGAGACGGAGAGCTTAGGCTCTCGCCTCCAGGCAGGCTGCTCATAGATGTGTCACCGTTGGTTGGTACACAATGGGAAGAAAGTCGTACTTTAGAGGCAGTCAGTGGCAGCAGTCACCACTGATTCCATAAACTGCTCGGTATTATTAAACAATTGCGGTGTCAACTTTTGTAAGTGACATAAGACTGTGGGATGGCATATAGTAGGTACAGTAAGAGCAATCATCTGAATTGCTGCCTGCCGTCTGATCTTCTGTGGTATTCTTCTAATGTTCTGTTGTACGCTGACCTGTAATACTAGAAAGAAGAGACCCTGGACTTGCTGCACGCCAATGTTAAGGTGGCATACAGCTACCAGGGGCGTCAATTGGGTATGGCAGGGGTATGCAGCTGCCATATCCTGGGTCCAGGGGGAAAATAAAAGTTACTTTTAAATATAAATCCATGAATGTCTCTTTTTCCATCTGTGCTGGTTAGCATTGTTAATTACAGTAAAATAACTACAAATGCTAAATTTAACAAAATGGTCACTTTAACAAGGTATTATAATAGGTATTCTCCACACTTTTATTCTCCCCATCTTGACAAAATGGTATATTCCCAGGTTCCGCAGGTCAGCTGGACAGGTGCAATGCATTATTGTTAATTGTGGCACGTTTACTAACATGCCAAGTTTAGTTGCACTTGAACAACCGTTCCAGGCTGCCATATACAGCCCAAGAAACTGTAGAAACGGGGAAAAAGATCAAATGTACTTCTTAAAAATAATGTCTCATCATGCCTGTTGCTAAGGTATGGCAACATGACTGATGCGCAAGACATCAGTCATGTTGCCAATGCCATACCTTCGCTTTTTCTGAACTGACACCACTGACAGCTACAGCTCCACTGGTGGATTGGCCAATCAGCCTACAACCTGAAAGGCTTGTACAAACATAAAGGCTGTCAGGAGGAAGGTCGCCACCACCAGGACTATTTAATAGTGGTCTGAAGAGGTGGAGGAGGAACTGAGGGTCAATAGACCCACGCTCCAACTCCCTCCACCATCCAAGGGGAGGAGGTGGAGGTTGTGGACACCTACAAGTACCTAGGAGTATACACATTAGGGCATTAACGAAAAAGTCGACAAGTCGACTCAGTCGACTTCATTACACAAGTCGACTCCCACCAGAGAAAGTCGAAAGTCAAAGTTGAAAAAAAGAAAGAAATCCTTTGTATTTTATTTAATATTACAGTGGTTCTCAACCTTTTCAGGCCGCGACCCCCAGAATAATCATATTTTAACTGGGGACCCCCACCCTGACGAGCACAAAGAATTGAGGTGTTACTTTTGGTTTAACACGGTTCTATTGTGAAAATAGCAGATCTACATTTGTGAGCATGTAGATCGGCTATTTTCACAATTTCTACCTCTATATATTTGACAATTTGGACAATGTTTAATTTGTCATTTTAGAGGTATTAAAAATGTCCTTAAATTGGCACTTTAGAAACGTACAGATACCCTCTATATACAGTACTTAAACTTTATGTTGGTTTGTTTACAGTTGAGTGAGAAAACAATGTTGCACATTAAGTTAATCATCTGGGGGACCCCCCCAATTATTTTTTTTGGGGGGGGGGGGGGGGGGGGTGGTGATGTGATGACGTCATCAAACAATAAAGTCGACTTCAACTCAACTTTTTACTGAGTCGAGTCGACTTCCAAAAATCACAAGTCGTTAATGCCCTAGTATAGTATATGGGGAAAATCAATTCACTGATACATTAATGGCCATGTATGGAGATCAGTCCTTGTCCCTTTTATGCCCATATATGGAGATCCCTGATGTCATCAATATTAAGCCCATATCTTGGAATGCCCATGTATGGACATACTGTCAGTCTCGTGTGGTATATGATGTCAGACATCTATGATGTCAGTCATCTCCATATTTGGGAAAAGTAAACATCTTAATTAAAGTGAATGGATCCCTGTGATGCCATGTGGGAACCAAATCCCCTTTATGCCCATATATGGAGATCCCTGATGTCATCAATATTAAGCCCATATCTGTATCCCTCTTATGTCCATATATGGAGATATGGAGATCCCTGTGATGCCAGAGGAACCAAATCCTTTTTATGCCCATATATGGAGATCCCTGATGCCATCAATATTAAGCACATATCTGTGAATATCTAAGGGGAACCAGGGGTCTCCATTATGGTCCGATGTATTTTCGCTTTTCGTCCTTAGGCATCTTACTGGTATAGCCTAGTTGCTTACTGTCAAATATCCAATCTTTGCAGAATATTATTCAGGTATTTATGACATGGCCAGGGAGACACCTGGTTTCATAATAAATAGAGCCAGTATAAGTTAATCTAAACATAGCCCCATATACAACCTCATCCTCCGCTGAAGAACTGTTGTTAGCTCCGAGATGAGGTCCCGTCCTACGGTCCTATATGCTGGCTGCGGTGGAATTCGTCCATGGCGAGGTAGATCACCCTTTTCGCCACATCGTATCCAAAAAGTAAAGTATAGTTCCACGATCCCAGAGTATTCTTTTCCAAAAAGAGTCTTGCAGGAAGTTTCAGCCAGAAAGGCAGCATTAGCGCCTCCCCTGGTCCAAGGGTAGAAAGGCCTATTGATGACATCAGGAATCTCCATATATGGGCATAAAAGGGACAAGGACGGAATGGTTAGCAATAGGGACAAGGACTGGCAGATATTGAAGCCGAGGCAGAATTGGCCCGAATAGCATTAAAGAGCCATCACAGCACATGGTTGGTTCTACAGACTCCAAACTTCGCACGCAGATAGCTCAGGTCTTTGCCTACGTTCTTAGCTAGGCCTCGACCTGACCCAATACACGGTTTTAGGGGAACCGGCGCGAAAGGTTCACCGAATTGGCCCGAATCGCATGAAAGAGCCCTCACAGCACATTGTTGGTTCTACAGACTCCAAATTTCGCACACTATGACAACAGGTTTAATGGGACCGTTCGTCCCACCGGCCTCAAATTCGGCACACGCGTTCCCCGATACGCGGTTTTCCGGAACCAGCGCAAAAGGTTCAGAATCTCCGTATGAGGAGCTGATGTCTGACATCTGCATTTTCCGGAACCGGAACATACACGGGCATAAAAGGAACACAGATACAGATATATCCATATATGGGCATAAATGGACACAGGCAAACAGACATCGTTCCCGAGTAGGCCGGTCCGACTAGACGCTCGGCCGCCCGTCAGGCAGATACATAGATCTCCATATATGAGCATAAAATGGACGCAATGGTCAAGACGGGTCCTATGACAACAGGTATAATGGGGCTTGCATTAAAGGGCGCGGCATTCATTCCCTATTTACATTGTTCCTGAGTAGGCCGGTCTCCGACTAGACGCTCCAAGCTTAGTTATTGTTGTGGGCTCGCCTGAAAGGCGAGAACACTATGTTATCTTCATTATTTATACAGTGAGTTCCGTCACATAGTGAGTTCCGTCGCAGACAGTATAAAGGCAGGGCCCTTAGCCAATGAGGTGCAATTGAGGTGTGGAAAATCTGGAAGTGGTGTTAGCTGGAGTATTGGTTGAGCTTCACATGACAGTTAGCACGCTGCAGAAAATAGTCACGAGCGAGCCCACACTGTTTTGTAGGAACAGTATTTCTAGTTGTGGGCTCGCCTGAAAAGCGAAAACAGTATTTCTAGTTAGAAAGATGCAATTCTGGGAAATTGCCAGTGTAGCCAAAATGTCATGTGAAGCTCGACCAATCCTCACGCTTGCACCACTCCTCCATTGAACTCCATAGACTTTTTGCATTTTACTATTTATAGTCTGGATTGTTTATCTAGAAAGAAATAAACTAGAAAGATGCAATTGGAAATTGCAAGTGTGGTCAGAACGTCATGTGGACCTCAATGGACCTATCAATGGATACCATTATAGAATAGGTCAATGGACCTATTCTATAATGGTGAAGTCACCTAGAATGATGCTAGCTGATTGGCTAAATGTTTTTTTGCTGCTTCCTGATTGGCTATGTTTACGCAATGTTTGTGTTTCAAATTGTCTCGACCAATCCTCGAGCTAGCACCACTCCCCCATTGAACTAAATGGACTTACTGTTTATAGTCTGGATTGTCTATCCAGGAAAATAATAATAAAGCTAGAACTATAATGTGTTGCTCTCTAGGCCAGTGGTTCTCAAACTGTGGGTCGGGAGTCCCCAAATTATTTTGGGAGGTCCCCAGATGGTAACTTAATGTCCAACATTGTTTTCTCTCTCAACACTAAACAAACCAACATACATCTGCTATTTTCACAATAGGATGTGTTAAACAAAATAATGCCTCAACTCTTCCAACTCCAAGTAGTGCTCGTCAGGGTGGGAGGGTCCCCAGTTAAAATATGATTATTTTTGGGGTCGCAGCCTGAAAAGGTTGAGAAGAGAACCACTGCTCTAGGCAACCACACTAATTAGATTGTATTTCTGTATTTCAAATACATGTTATTATTATGTAATTGCATTCTCAAATTGACACATTTTAAACAATTGTCACTATACTCCACCTCTGATTGGCGGACCCACCCTCAAAACAACTTCAACCAGAAATGAGAGGCAGAGTAGGGTGGGTCTTGAGACAGACGTCATGTCACCTTGCCTCAACTAGAATAGAATATAACCAGAATTCAACTGAATGAAGCCTTGTGGAAATGTCCTATACACCTGTAGGAAGTTTGCGGGAGTGGCCTATTTGGCACAAAATGCCACAAGTCATGAACACAGCGGCCGATAGCTGTGAAACCTTTGCACGCACATTCACAGTAGGCCAAGGAAGAACTGCAAACCCACATCAGCCTCATAGTGGCACTACAGCAGTCCACACTGTCATGGCCCTCAGGGGCGTCACACCAAATTCTGGGCCCTGGGTACAAGGATTCACTGCGGGCCCCCCATGAATGTTAACGATTGAAAAATAGCAGATATACAAGCTCACAGCGCGGCACCGAGTGCCGCGCTGCAAGCTTGTATATCTGCTATTTTTGAAAAATTGTGAAAATGTGTGCAAGAAACCTATGTCAAGGACCCCCAAGATGATATGTATTTGGCCACGGACCCCGATCTCAAAATATTTAGTTCCAGGGACCCCCAGAAGCAAAATTTGAGTTAGAAATGTTCGCTTAAAAAATACATATATTCAAAGATTTGCACACATTTTCACAACTTTTCAAAAATAGCAGATCTACAAGCTTGTATATCTGCTATTTTTCAATAGATAAAGTTATTAGGGCCCCTCCATCTTGGGCCCTGGTAACTCAGTCCCACTTTCCTACCCCTTGTGACGCCCCTGATGGCCCTCCCACCCTGTCTACCAGTGCTTCAAGGTGGAGTTTTTAAACCAGTCCTTTTCCTCTCTGACTCTCTCTCATTCTCACTTTGAAGTGTTTGTTTGCATCCATCACCCATCACCATACTTTACACACACACACATCCACTCACCTACTGATTCTACAGACAATACACACTCCATAACCATTTAGCTAATGTGTCTTTATTTATGGATTTAATAAATCGTGTTTTAAGAAATCTGTGTATCCCTCATGTCAGTATCATGGTCGGTCAGTATCATGGTCAGTATCATGTCAGTATCATGGTCAGTATCATGTCAGTATCATGTCAGTTTCATGTCAGTATTCGATTAATTCTTTTTTTGCGTTCCCCTTCAAAAACAGTTGAGTTCCACTTCAAAGATGTATCATTCTACTTCAAAAAATGTTGTGTTTGTGTGTTTTTACACTTTTTCATGTGTTGTGATTTCATATCTCTCTAAATCCAAATCATATGGCACCAAGTATGTTATTCAATTGTCACAGGTACTGTATCTTCAATGCCTCTGTGGTACAGGGGATTAATCACTGTTTCCTAATTAATACAAGGTTGTTGGTTCAAATCCAGCTTTTAGTACTATCAGGCCAAGTATTACATTATATACAGTTAGGAACATTAATGCATGTTTTCATTAACCAATGATTTGACAGGGTGACACAATGACAAAACAAAGAGCAATAATAAATGTTGTTATTTGTCCCCATTCTTGACCCCATGTCACATGCACATCTATTCACGGCTGCTGAGGAGGTCTTTTTAGACAGCCATGCAAGGCTGCTAATTTAATTGTTGCCACTAAAAGGCTTAGGCCACACTAGAGCAAAAGGTTGTCCCCTGGCTTATTCCCCTTCAAGCGCAGCTTTTGTCAGCAGCAGCAAGGGCGATGCACAGCTTCGTGACTTTAATAATGAGGTTTACTGCAGAGAAGAGAAGAAAAGAATGGACAAGGCCTCACAGTGAAGAGACATGCACCCAGTAAACAATAGGAAGGTCATATGTGCCTAGAGTGTGCTGAGATGTTCAGGGTCTCACCTACCATCAAGGATCTTCAACAAAACAACAACAAAAAAAAACATCTAGGCTATATAGATAGCTATACAGAGTTCTCAAATACACAGGGATGGCAAGAAAAAGAACAAGCCCAGTTTCTGTAAGAATATATATAAGATAATAATTATTTAGATGTCTTATTGGCCTCCTAGGGAGTTCAGAGTTCTGACTCTGTTCTGTCTGTTTTTCTTTTATTTTTTACAAGGTTTCTAATTTTGTGTGCCCTATAATCCAATCCCGAGACCTTATCCTACTCTGCAGACGTCCTTTACCCATCGCTGGTCTGTCTAGTTATGCACGGTGGATTGGATGTATCATCTTATGAACGCGGAGCAAATTGGAAGTGGACATTAAAAAAGATCATCAAAGATGATCCCGCCGGTACCCCCTACTGTCGGCTCTGCCCTGCAACGCTCAGTTCAAAGGATGGAGGATAGGCGGGCGAATGAGTGCTGTGGTGGCACACCAAACAGTCAACAGAGACAACAACAAAGATGAGGCTGACGGAAAATAAATAAATAAGGCCGGGAGAGAGAGAGAGGGAGACAGAAAAATAAGGGAAGGGGGAGTGCTTGGAGGGGTGGTCGGTGCAGGGGCGTCGCACCAAATTCTGGGCCCTGCATGGGTACAAGGATTCACTCACATTTTGTGCTTTAACTATTGAAAAATAGCAGATCTACGAGTGCCGCGCTGCGAGCTTGTAGATCTGCTATTTTTGAAAAATATAGAAAATTTGTCAAGTCTTTGAAATTTTCAAATCCTTCTAAGGTTTTTTGAAAAACCTATGTTTCTATGTCAGTGGTGCTCAAACCTTTTCATGTGAAGGACCCCCAAACTGATATGAATTTGGCCACGGACCCCCATCTCAAAATATGATGTTCCAGGGACCCCCCAGAAGCAAAAATGGTGTTACAAATGTTCGCTTAAAAAATACATACAGTCAAAGATTTGCACACATTTTCACGACTTTTCAAAAATAGCAGATCTACAAGCTTGAGCTTGTATATCTGCTATTTTTCAATAGCTAAAGTATAATATAAATAAGGCTCCTCCCTCCACCTTGGGCCCTTAGTAACTCAGTCCCACTTTCCCCCCCCCTTGTGACGCCCCTGGGTCGGTGTGGAATAAGGAGAAGAAGACGGAGGAAGCGCACAGAGATGAAAATGAAGACCTGCCGCTGCGCTCAAGGACACCGCGCGCCACTCGGTAATTAGACATGTACACAGATGATTTGGAGGCAGAGATATGATTAGGCAAAGCAGTCTCTCCAGTCTTGGGCCTAATCAGCTCACTTCTGAGAGATACTCCAAGACCGGTGGTGCTGTGTTTGGGAGGAGGGGGGGGGGGGGGGGGGGGTGGCAGTAGTGATGGTACCCAGTCCTACCCTCCCCTCCATTATACAACCCCAGGGGGGTGGCTAGAGAAGTAGACCCATAGACAGTTAGTAAGACAGTAAGACCCCGACATACTGTACACATACAGACATAAAAGGGGGAGTGTGTGTGTGTGTGTGTGTGTGTGTGTGTGTGTGTGTGTGTGCGTGCGTGCGTGCGTGCGTGCGTCTGTGTGCGTTTCCTGTACCCGTGATGGCGTGATCAGTAGCCTACTCTGAAATAGGCCAACTTGTTGTTGTTCCCAAGTTTGTGCGTTCAAGAATCTAAATGTGAACACAAATAAAGAAGTGTGTGTGATGCCAATACTTTTGTACTGTTCTTTTGTCGAGTAAAATGTGAAAGAGTGTTTCTATATTGTGGTATTGATACTTTTACGTAAAAACTTTTAAACTTTTAGTAAAAACGACTTAATACTTAATACTAAAGAGTACTTCCACCACTGGTACTTACCTATAATAATACATAATTAATTCATCAGCTAATGTTTGTTTTCTATTAATAATCAAAATCTAAATGTAACCAGCTAATGCTGTCAAATGATTGTAGAGTAAAAAGTTAAATATTTGAGTGCAGCATCCAGCCTAAAAAGCCATCATCATCCTTCTGTGAGATGCCACAAGGGTGATGCTTTTACAGAGTTCTGCTTAAAAATAATAAGTGCACAAAGGCTAGATAAAACAGTCCACAAAAACTCCAAATGAACAGAACCTATAGAGTCCGTAACTAACATCTGTGTAAGATTGTTTTAAAGTCTACTGTTGGTTGTGATCAGTTCAAGGGACCAATCATGAGTGAGATCACATTAAGGCCTGACCCAGCGGCGCACTGTTCTAATCAGGCCAATACCAGATATCCAACCAGACCAAAATGTTTTCTCTATTGGTTCCAGGAACCAAGAAGGCTGGTGAAAAGAAAATTAATGAGGAACCATGAAGTTCGCGGCACGGCACGGCTTTCTAACTGGCAAAACAGCACCCGTGTGTACTGAGGGTGACCAATACACTTGGCTTATAATAGAATTATAATATTGTGGAAAAAGAACAAATATGGTTCCACATCTTTTGCCATCACCTTTTTTTGGGTCAAACTTTCAAGCAGCCCTCCCCGAAAGCAGTTATTTTCTTCTCGAGGTCAGCTCATACGCATGAAACAGAAACACCTAAAATGAGGCACATATGTGTGCCCCAGTGCTGGAGGCAGGGATGCGCACAAAAGAGGCGACGGCTTACAAAGACCTAAGTAATGAGTGGAGGCCAATTAAAAAGAGCTGAAGCCCCTCTCCTCTGCTCTTCCTCTTCCTCCTCCTCCTCCTCCTCCTCTAGCATCTTTTCAGGTCTCTATCCCTCCCTCTGACTCTTCTCCTCCAGCGGCTTGTTATCGATCACCTTTAACCCCGGCTTTCAGTGGTGTCAAAACTACCATTTAGGCTCATCCCCTGGGCTGAGCGCGTCGATCGCACCCTGCCCCATAAATCATTACTGGGGAGGGGAGGAGAAGGAGGCGGAGAGGGGGGGGCGTCACACCAAATTCTGGGCCCTGGGTACAAGGATTCACTGCGGGCCCCCCATGAATGTTAACTATTGAAAAATAGCAGATATACAAGCTCACAGCGCGGCACCGAGTGCCGCGCTGTGAGCTTGTAGATCTGCTATTTTTGAAAAATCGTGAAAATGTGTGCAAGAAACTTATGTCAAGGACCCCCAAGATGATATGTATTTGGCCACGGACCCTGACCTCAAAATATTTAGTTTCAGGGACCCCCAGAAGCAAAATTTGAGTTAGAAATGTTCGCTTAAAAAATACATATACTATTCAAAGATTTTCACACATTTTCACAACTTTTCAAAAATAGCAGATCTACAAGCTCGCAGCGCGGCACTCGGTGCCGCGCTGTGAGCTTGTATATCTGCTATTTTTCAATAGATAAAGTTATTAGGGCCCCTCCACCTTGGGCCCCAGTAACTCAGTCCCACTTTCCTACCCCTTGTGACGCCCCTGGGCGGCACACACACACACACACACAGAGAGAAGGCCTGACATTCATAGACACAGGCTAGGCTGGGACCCCCCAACGGTGGCCCCGGGGGGTCAAGGGTCAGCGACGGTCCCATGGATTAGCACCCAGACGCTGCGCCCCCGGCCCCCCATCGGCCCTGTCCTTCCCACCTCCGGTCCCCCCATAGGCCCGGCGCAGCCTGGCACCCTTTTGATTTTTAAATAAGACTAAAGGTCGGGTGGCGGCCCTGACTGCCCTTTCGTCAGCACGCTCTTCTGGCCTCTCGATATACATGTGGCGCTTTCTCTTTATTCATGACGGTGCTTAATTTCTGTCCTCTCGCGGCTGCAAACTGAATGAAATGTCTGAAAATGTCACGATATGACATTTTACATGACGATTAATTGTCAATCAAATAATTGCGAATAACTATATAATTGTGTTTTTGTCGTTGATAATTACATTTCTGTTTGGCTTTTAGGCTTTGAAGTTGCACATGGCAGATATGACACACACTTTCTACTTAAAAAATAACACTGATAGTGGAAATAGCCGATCTACAAGCTCGCAACGCGTCGCTGTAGATCTGCTATTTCCACTATTTCTGAAAATGTTTGAAAATGTATTGAAAATGTTTCATGATTATGACGATTATGACAAAAATAATTGCGATTATGTCAGATAATTGAGATTAGACGATTATGTAATAATTGTGACAGGTATAGGGGGGGAATGTATATGTGGTGGGGAAGACAGAAAGAGAAGTTTACATAGTGTTGTAGACAGAACCGGCAGAGATGTCTGACAGGAAGCTGATGGCAGCCTTTTAGACTGGATGAATGCTATACATCACTCTTGTCCGTTTCTTTTTTTATATTTACAGTATATACATCGGAAGCAACTGGTTTCATCAGTGGCATGGATGTCGGTTATATACTGTAGGGCTACACCGCTATTGTTGTCACTTTCTATTTCTTTGTCTATCAATGTTATAGCCACACACACACGCGCGCACACACACACACACACACACACACACACACACACACACACACACACACACACACACACACACACACACACCTTCCCACACACGCACACACACGCACGCACGCACGCACGCACACACGCACGCACGCACGCACGCACGCACACACACACACACACACACACGAAACGCCAGCTCTTCCTTCCTATACCTCCTCCTCCGGGGGCTTGAGGCACCTCATCGCCTCCGTACAAGTCTACACATCAGCCAGATGCCGCAACCGACCGCCCACGGCTCCCCTCCTCCTCCTCCTCCTCCTCCTCCTGCCCCCCCCACCCACCATCTCTCCATCCCCCTCTTCCCCTCTCCCTCCATCCACGCCTCCTTCACAAATGTGTGACCGATTCAGTCCACTGCTTTTGATCCGGCCACTATAGCACACCCGCGGACACGGACACCCACGGACGCACCCGCACACGCACGCACACACGCACACACACACACACACACACACACACACACACATTTACTCTTCATGCACCTATCTACAACTCTCTTCATTGTCCAACTCTCTATTTGTGCCTAGAGTGTGCTGACATGTCCAGGGTCGATCACCTACCATAAGGATCTTCAACAAAACAACAACAAAATCTAGCCTAGCCTACAGTATACACATACAGAGTTCTCAAATGCACTGGGATGCAAAAAATAATATATATGATTATTAGATTCTTTCAGAAACACAGCATCTAAATACATATAATGCGGATAAATACATATCATTTTGGGGGTCCTTGACGTGACAAAGTTTGAGAACCACAAACTTTGTCATGTCAAGGACCCCCAAAATTATATGTATGTACCCCCCATCTCTAAATATGTTGTTCCTGGGACCCCTAGAATCAAAGATTTGAGTAAAATAAATTCACTCTAAATTTGAGTCTTGCCCTCATGCTAGATGCAGAATAGATACACGCTGTTCTGTCAGTTTTTCTCTTTCTCTCTCTCTCTCTCTCTCTCTCTCTCTCTCTCTCTCTCTCTCTCTCTCTCTCTCTGTGTCCACCTGGTGCCGTTGTGGTGGTGGTGGTCCGTCCGGCAAGGCGAATGCTTCTCAGTCACATTCGACAGGCCAGTGGAAGAGGGGACGATGGGGAGAGGTGACAGGTCTTTTGTTGGGGGGTAAAGACTCAGGGCTCGGCAGACAAAACAGCAAGTGGGAGGAGGTTGGATCTCTTACTGTCCTCATTTGCTCTTTCAAGACACATCACATCGGCTGAAGGGAGTTGGCGATGTGAGGATTTGCTGCTTACTTGTAGCCCTTCCATAACTAGCGGCTCTAACATGAAATAGACACTGGTGTGTTTTATTGGTCAAGCTTATTAACCTACATACTGTACCTACTGGGTGAAAATAGCTTCTACATCGTCTAAAACAGGGGTCTTCAACAGGGGGTCCGGGACCCCTAGGGGGTCCTCAGAGTTACTACAGGGGGTCCTCCAAATCTTTGTGTGAAACTTTTTCTCCTTTTTTATATTAACCACTTGAACCCTAGCGTTCATATTCTGAGAACTTAAGCCAAAAATAGCAGATCTACAAGCTCACAACGCCTCGCAGATGGAATCTCTAAAAAGATTATGTGGGGCCCCTGCTTCATCTTTCTCTCAACCAAGGGGTCCTTGGACTGAAAACGTTGAAGACCCCTGGTCTAAAAGGAGGGCAGCTCCTAGCATAGATCCCTTGGGGACTCCGGTCAACTATAGAGGGTTTAAGATGTTAATCCTCAGGTGGAAATGGGGCTTATCCTCCATTCAGATATGATTGGTGTGGCAGAGAGTACACGGATAATGTCGATGCGTGCAAAGCTGAAAGGTGATTCATTGACGTTCATCGGTTGGAGTGGGGGTCGAGGGTATGGATCTGGTACCCAACGTTGGCTCCCATGTGCCTCGATCTCCACCCACTCAACCCCAGCCACCCACCCACCCACCCACCAAACGCTCCCCTGTGGGATGGCCCAGCCAGGGGGGTGTGTGTGTGGGATGGGTCAGGCCGCCATGAGAGGGATTAATTGGGGTGGCACCTCTTTGGTGTGCACGGCCACCGCAATTAAATGGTGGCCCTAGGCCTCTCGCTTCACCATTACCCGCCACCATGGCGACAAAGCAGCCAATTTGGGCCTTTCTCTCAATGTGTGCTCCTACATATGTGCACATATGGCAGAGACATTACAGGAGTCTGTGTGTGTGTGTGTGTGTGTGTGTGTGTGTGTGTGTGTGTGTGTGTGTGTGTGTGTGTGTGTGTGTGTGTGTGTGTGTGTGTGTGTGTGTGTCTCTCTCTCTCTCTCTCTCTCTCTAGTCTCCTGTGCGTGTTTTGAAATAGTGAACAATAGCCAAGTCAGACTATATGTGGCCAATCGTAACAGTCAATGAGAGAGGTTATCAGGAAGTGTCTGTAAGCTCTGCATGCGTTTGAAGGCCTGAAGTCCATTGTCTGTGATGGATCCGACTACATGCTCTGGAAGGTTGTTCACACATGGACAGTTTGGGGACCCAATTATTTTGGGGGGTCCCCAGATGTTTAGCTAAATTGTAACAACATGTTTTCTCACTCAACAGTAAACAGACCGACAAACAGTACAAGTGTATACAGGGTATCTGCACATTTCTAAAGTGACAATTTAAGGACTTTAAAGACTTTTTTATTACCTATGGTCAATCATTGGTCAACTTGTAGAGTCAGTAATTGTGAAAATAGCAGATGCGTTGTGACAATTGTGACAATTCCAAGTGCTTGTGCAGGGTGGGGGGGTCCCCAGTTCAAATATGATTGAGGACCACTGCGCTATACTGTAGCTGTGCATATAGGCACGTGGTTCACCGTTTAGTGTATGGTGGAGGGGGCATATCCTGTATAGGTCCATGGGGCAGTTAGTGGTTATGCATTTTGTACTGGACTGTAACAGCAGCAGTCTGTCTGCTGTGGATAAGGCTGCGGATGGAATGTTTCGTACAGGCAGTTTGGTAAATGCAGTGGACCACTGCATTTATTTTGAGGGCCTGCTTTTGGATGTTGTCAAGCTGTCCAAGATGCTGAAAGCACTCATCCAGCTGAGTGAGGGGTGTCCATGACACTGCAGACCTGTAGATTGTAGTGGACAGTTGCTCGGCTCTCAGTGGTGAGTTTACCGGCCACTCTCCTCTGTGCTCCCAGTTGCTGACCTTCCCCGGATGGAGATTTTGGTCAAGTCTTTTGCGACGCACAGGATGTCAAGCTTGTTTGTAGTGGCTCGCTGGTGACCATCAAATGCAGCTCCAGCTGCGATGAAATCCTCAATTGAGAGTGTCATGCAGGGGCGTCACAAGGGGTAGGAAAGTGGGACTGAGTTACTAGGGCCCAAGGTGGTGGAGGGGCCTTAATTATTTTATACTTTAGCTATTGAAAAATAGCAGATATACAAGCTCGCGAGTGCCGCGCTGCGAGCTTGTAGATCTGCTATTTTTGAAAAGTCGTGAAAATGTGTGCAAATCTTTGAATATATGTATTTTTTAAGCGAACATTTGTAACTCAAATGTTGCTTCTGGGGGGTCCCTGGAACTAGATATTTTGAGATGGGGGTCCGTGGCCAAATACATACCATTTTGGGGGTCCTTCACATGAAAAGGTTTGAGAACCACTGCCATCGAAACATAGATTTTTCAAAAAACCTTAGAAGGATTTGAAATATTCAAAGATTTTCATGATTTTTCAAAAATAGCAGATCTACAAGCTCGCAGCGCGCCACTCGGTGCCGCGCTGTGAGCTTGTATATCTGCTATTTTTCAATAGTTAAAGCACAGGGGCCCCACAGTGAATCCTTGTACCCGGGGCCCAGAATTTGGTGCGACACCCTTGAACTAGCACTTTTATGATTGGAAGGTGGTTTTCCATTGGTCTGATTTGTTGTTATTTGTTGGAGATCCCAGTTCAGGATGATGACACTTCAGCCCTATATCTTCTAATCTAGACTCTGGAGATCGTATGCGTGGTTGAGTCGTCGGCGCACTACAGGAGACATTAGGAAATGCAGGTAAGTCAATGCGGCGTCCTCAAAGGTTTTTCAAACCAATGTATGTGCATGCGTGCATGTGTATGTGCTGTGCTGCAGGTGCATGGATTTAATTAAAAAGAGGAAAGGCGGCAAAACCCAAGGACACCCAAGCAATGAAGAGCGAGAGGAGGAGTGAGGAGTCTAAAGGCGTCCGTTCTTAGAAAACCAGCACATCTTCAACATTGGTTCCGTATGTGTGTGCACGTGTGTGTGTGTGTGTGTGTGTGTGTGTGTGTGTGTGTGTGTGTGTGTGTGTGTGTGTGTGTGTGTGTGTGTGTGCGTGCGTGTGCATGTGCGTGTGCGTGTGTGTGTATGTGCACGCTCGTGAGAGAGAGAGAGAGAGTGTGAGTGTGTATAGGCTATATACAGTACAGTACAGTATGTGTGCATGTGTGTGCCAGCACTCACGTTTGTATGTGCCATGTGCAGAGTATAAGGAGGGGGCCTTGGCGACTTTCATATCTCTCCTGCTGTCTTCCTCACTCCCTGCAGCCGTCAATTAGTGGGCCTGGCTGTGTGAAGGCCTTGCGCTCTTTCACACAAGCCTTTGTTGCTTCTCTGTCTGTCTCTGTCTTTCTCTCTCTCTCTCTCTCTCTCTCTCTCTCTCTCTCTCTCTCTCTCTCTCTCTCTCTCTCTCTCTGTCTTTCTCCCTCCCTCCCTCCCTCTCTTTCTCTCTCTCCTCTCTTCCCAGTGTTTGAAGGCTGAGATAAGACACAAGGCAGGTTACTGTACAGTAGCTCCTCTCTGGGGTGTTGGCTGCTGTCTGCCCCTATATGTGGCTGCCTGGGTGAAGAAGGCCTGAAGCAAGCAACCGACTGTCCACAAAGAACCTTCAAACACTGGGAGGAAAACATGGACCGGAGGGACCGGGGCCAGGACTGGGGCAAGGCCCACTGATTACACAGCACACACAAGACGTCGCAGTCGGGTGGAAACCTTGTATGTCCAAAACCGTTCCTTTTTATCATTATTTTAAAAAACTAGACCAGGTCACCTGGTTCTGCCAGACCCGCAATGAAAATCAGAATGCAAGGAAGGGGGGGGGGGGGGGGGGGGGTGGATCAATCTTAGTCTGGCCTCTCTCCTTTGACCTGTCCGGCAAGCGTGACGCTGGCAGGAGTGCAAGACTCCAGCTGGTATAGCTTGTGGGATCCTTAAGGCACGCAAACCTCCCCACCACGATAAGGTGTTGATCCATGGGGAAGGGGGGGGGGTGATAGACAGACAGAGGACAGAGACAGGACAGTGACAGTCAGACAGACAGAGGACTAAAACAGGACAGTGACAGTCAGACAGGCAGAGGACTAAGACAGGACAGTGACAGTAAGAAGGGGAACTCTGACAGAGTTGGGGCGGAACATTTTCAACAATTAATAGCAAGAGCTTGTAGATCGGCTGTTTTCACTAGTATGGCACTGAACTAACACATGAACACACAGGATTGTATAGGCTGAGCAGCTGGAAATGTTTCTGAGCTTGTAGATGGGCTGAGGAATTTATAGTGTCAGCAGCTCGTCAGCCAACTCAACTCAGCTGGTCCTGTACAGGTGACGGCACTCAAGGCAATCAGCCGAGCAAGGGAAGGGAGGGGCAGATGAGCAGTCAGAGGCAAACACAGGCACACTGAGGAAAAGAGGGACACTGAGGAAAAGAGGGACCGACCGACCGACCGACAGACCGACAGACCGACAGACCGACAAAGCCTTTTGTAGGCCGACCCCCTGGGTCTGGCAAAAAAGGTTATACAAGCTCACAACGCATCACGAATCATTCAACATATTGTGAGCTTAGATCTTCTATTTTTACTACTTGTACTACTACTCTTGTAACATAAAAAGTTTGAATATGGCGTGTCTCATGCTGACTGTGACAGCATGACACCAGACTCAAACAAATCATATAAGGATCCCTATAAATTTGGAATAGAACTTCATGTCAGTATCATGGTCAGTATCATGTCAGTATATGGGCACAAAAGGGAAACAGACAGATTTTTGAAAAGAAAGAAAGAAATGCTGATGATGATGTTGAACAACACCGATTTGCCTCTGATACGGCCTTATATGTGCATATCGGTCAGATCGGCGGTGCAACGTATAGGTGTGGGCCGTGGGCGTGCGTATCCGTAGCGGCCCGAACTCTTTTCCCCTTCCCTGGATCATAACACACTTCAATCTGACCTGGATGTGGGCGTGATTATAAGACAGACAGACACAAAAAAAAAGAAGAATACAGACAACGTCTTAGAGCATACATGGGCAACTGGCGGCCCGGGGGCCACATGCGGCCCCCACCTTCACTTACTGTGGCCCGCAGGTTAATATCAAAATAGATATATTATTGAGTTCAGCTGTTACAATTCCAAACATTCAAACATGACCCGCTTTAATTACTTCAGTCTATATTAGTAGCTTAATGATTGCTTAATAGTACTATTTTTTTTGTCCAATGTATTTGGATTTAATTCATAAAGTTAACAAAAAATCATATAAATGCATCTGAAATTAAATTAAAAAAAATATATACTTTTCAGGATTCCAATTAAAAATCAACAAAGCTCAAAAACGTGTCGCACTGCGACGCGTTTTGAGCTTGTAGATCTGCTATTTTTTTACCATTTTGGAATGTGGCCCTCTGGAGTGAGTGTGAAAATATAGTGGCACTCGCCATCATCAAAGTTGCCCACCCCTGTCTTAGAGCATACAGGCCCTGTGATCGTGTCTATATTGTAACGGTGGGAGTTGTAACAATGATAATGATGAGGATGAGGAGGACGAGGAGGAGGAAGGAGCAGATGTATGTGTATGTGAATGTTGATGCCTCATCATCCTGGTGTGGGGGCGTGTCCGTTCCATTTACCCAGCAGCACTGCACAACATCCAGTCTGCCGGGACAAGCAGGTCCAGCAGCTGTTGTCCCTTCACTGAGGTTAGAGCAGACAGCCTACACTCCCAACACACAGGCAGGGGCGTCACAAGGGGTAGGAAAGTGGGACTGAGTTACTAGGGCCCAAGGTGGAGGGGCCCTAGTAACTTTAGCTATTGAAAAATAGCAGATATACAAGCTCACAGCGCGGCACCGAGTGCCGCGCTGCGAGCTTGTAGATCTGCTGTTTTTGAAAAGTCGTGAAAATGTGCGCAAATCTTTGAATATATATATGTATTTTTTAATGAACATTTGTAACTCAAATTTTGCTTCTGGGGGGTCCCTGGAACTAAATATTTTGAGATGGGGGGGGTCCTTCACATGAAAACGTTTGAGCATCACTGACATGGAAACATAGGTTTCTTGGCACACATTTTCACGATTTTTCAAAAATAGCAGATCTACAAGCTCGCAGCGCGGCACTCGGTGCCGCGCTGTGAGCTTGTATATCTGCTATTTTTCAATAGTTAACATTCATGGGGGGCCCGCAGTGAATCCTTGTACCCAGGGCCCAGAATTTGGTGTGACGCCCCTGCACACAGGGTACTATATAGCACCTGAGAGGGACCATGACAGTTTATGGGGGGTTTGGCAGAAGCCTTTGTGGTGCTATGGAGCCTGGCTCAAAGTCTTTTTCATAGAACCTCAGCAGTGCTGTGAGGAACACGTGTTTACAATACAGGCAGATGCTGAGAGACGAATTGAGAAGGCTATTTTGTTTCTTCAAATGGTTCTTCAAGGACCTGTTCGTACAAGAGTCACACAAAAGTAGCGAAAATAGCAGATCTACAGGCTAACAACGCTCTTTGAAGCCACGTGTTGTGATATTGTACATATCATCGTTGTTGGGTGGAAACCTTGTGTGTCCAAAATCATTCATTTGTATTGATAATTTAAAAAAGGATTTAAAGTAGTGAAACAGCCGATCTACAAGCCGTTGTGTGCTTGTAGATTGGCTATTTTCCCTAGTTTTGTGTGACAATCTTGTATGATAAAGCTTTGCGAAAAAACAAATTTGAAACTTGAAGATACAAGATTTCTGCCCGACAGTGACGATATGCTATTTTTGAATAGATATTTTCCATTTCCCGAAAAGTAACCGTCCACCGGACACCGGCGACACGTTAGAGCCCAAAGTGTCTGAGGAAGCGTCTTTTCTTCAGAGTGCAGTAGGGATGGGACGATATGAAATCACGATTATTGTGACAAAAGGAATCGCGATTTACGATATTATCACAATAATCAAAATCCATTATCCTGGGGCAGAACATTTGCCAAAAAATAGCAGATCTACAAGCTCACAACAAGTGAGCTTGTAGCTTGGCTATTTTTTAGCAAAGACATCTGATAGAGAGTGAAAAAAAGACTATCAAGTATGAGGTATCAAGTTATAAGTAGGCTACCTTTTAGCAATTATAGAGGGTTTAAGTGGTACCGGATATGCAGCTCAGCAAATAAAGAGTGAATTGATCCCAGTGCATGACGGAGGAGGATATCACGACAAATTAAATCTCCACGATGCGATTATCGTGAGTGTTTTCTTTATCACGATAAACGATAATATTGCGCATCGTCCCATCCCCAGAGTGCAGACAACCCCCTGACATGACGACCACCCCGTGGCCGTCCAGAGTGTCCCAGGCCCTCTGTCCCCTCTGTCCCCTCTGTCCCCTCTGTCCCCTCTGTCCCCTCTGTCCCAGGCTGAGCTCTCAGACACAGGGACAGAGAGAGGCGTGGAGAGGAGGGCCAGCCTGCTCCCATCCATCACACCGCCTGATCCGCCCCGGCCCCGCACCACGCTGAAAAGACCATGGCTATCACTCACCCCTGACATGGCCATCGATGTCTGCCCCCCCAGACACACACACACTGCACGGACATACACACACACCCAGGGAAACACATAGCACACACACACAGATGTCGCAAAGTGTACCGACATATCGTCGTTGTTGTCGGGTGGAAACCTTGTATGTCCAAAACCGTTTGTTTTTATTATTTAAAAAAAATGAACTAAACTAGTGAAAACAGCTGATTTACAAGCACACAACGGCTCGCACCGCGAGGCGTTGTGTGCTTGTAGATCTGCTGTTTTTACTACTTTTGTGCGACGGCCTTGTATGGTGAAGCAGGGCTTTGCTTTGCGAAGAGAACGTACACATTTGAAACTTGGAGATACGAGGTTTCCACCCGACAACGACGATATGTATTGGTCCCTGCTCACCACGCACAAGCACTCTCTCTCACACACACACACATAACAAACATTTAGAAATACATCAGATGAGAAACACACGTCCAAAACGAACATATATACTCAGTCATATACTCATTGTTACCACACACACACACACACACGCGCACACACGCACACACACATGCACACTGCACAGGCCATCACTAGCATCTCTGCAGTCACTCCAAAGGTCCTGTCACTGCTCTTGTCGTCTCCTCCATGGAACTCTCATCAGCATCCATCAAGCCTCACCATTCACCACACACCAACATGCTCAACAGATGGCTCCCAACAACCACACTGTCACACTGTCTGTGACAAATGCCAGGTAACTCCCAACAGGGACCAGTCACGTTACTGCAAACTAATAATAAAGAAATATAAATACTTAATAGTTATTTTGGAATGTAAAGCATTGTTTAGACTTGGAGCCAATCTCTCCAAATCGTCACTGTCTGGCAGAAACCTTGTATCACCAAGTTTCAAATGTGTACGTACGTTTTTTTGTAAAGTAAAGCCCTGCTTCATCACACAAGACTGTTGCACAGGACTAGTGGATCGGCTATTTTCACCAGTTTAGATCATTTTTAAAACGATACACAAAATGACTATACATGTTTTGGACATACAAAGTTTTCACTCGACAACGGCGATATGTGGTCGAATAGTGAAAATAGCTGACCGACACGGTAACAAAGCTTGAAGATCTGTTGTGTTTTGCTATTTTGGAAAATGCTATGTTGCTATTGAAATGACTGGAACATTGTTGCCTATAATTACATGCTCAAAATAGGAATAGCAATGTGAAAGTGGTTCAAGTTGTTCCTGCCAGAAGGTCTCCTGACTCACCTCTGGTTCCAGTGGTTGATAAAAATAAAAATAAATTAGATGATGTTACACTGTCATTGCTGTTGTGTGATTATTTGATATTATAATAAACATTATATCTCTTAAGTCTGTAATGTCTGGCTCAATGTCCTTGAGACAAGATGACAAATTCCAGGAAGGGACTAAATACAAATAATTAATAAATAATAAACTGGCTCCAATCATACATTTAAGATGACATAAACATACTGGAGTGACAGAGGTCGGACCAAAAATGCTGATTCAAAATGTCCTCCCAGTCAGTCACACCAAACAATATTGTTCTCTCATCTGCACTGAGCCGAGGAACAGTTATGCAAAACTAGGCAGCTTCGATCTCAACTGGATCGGATCCGAGTTGGAGCCGGCCGGGGCGTTACAATGGCCCGTATTGTCTCCGCCACCCTCTGGGCTTTATTATACATATGTATGTGTTGATTGCTGCAAAGCAACAATGCCGCCGCATGACATGAAGCGGTAAGAATAACAGTGATGCTTGGAGCTCCTACTCAGCGTTGGCTGTTTATCCAGCGGACCTCTGTGTCGACGCCCATTATCCCATTGGTGTGAAATGCCAGCAGAAGAGCCAGCTCCAGAATATCATCATGAACAGGAACCATGGAGGCGCCTGGCTTGACGGCTTGTTTTAGTCAGAGACAGTGTTGTAAAGTAACTAAGTACATTTAGTACTGTACTGTACTGTAAGTAGTAGTACTGTACTTAAGTACGCTTTTGAGTTATTTGTACTTTACTTGAGTAATTCCAATTTCCAATACTTTTACTTCTACTCCACTGCATCTCGGATCAAAATATTGTACTTTTACTCCACTACATTTATTTGAAAACTTTAGTTACAAGTTACTTTGCAGATCTAAATTATAATATTATAAAACATACATTAACGACTTTAGCCCTATACCAAGGCTATTTGAAAATAGCCGATCTACAAGCTCACAACGCGTCGCGTCGCGACGCGTTGTGAGCTTGTAGATCGTCTATTTTCAAACATTTTGTACTTTCACTTTTGGTACTTTAAGTACATTATGACGCCAATACCTTTTTTTTTTTTACTTGTAACGGAGTATTTCTACATTGCAGTATTGATACTTTTACTTAAGTATAAGATGTGAGTACCTTTTCCACCACTGCGAGAACATCATGAACAGGAACCACGGAGGCGCCCGGCTTGACGGCTTGTTTTAGTCAGAGACTCTCTACCTGAGCAGTCACAGAATTAGGGGGAGACACAGTCAAAAATACTCAGTGTTATTGTAACCGAGAGTGCAAGAATGGAACCAAAACGTTTGTGCACTCTCTGAGTTACGGATGGATAAATCAACACTGAGGATTTGACAGTGTATACCGATGAGGAAAGGAGCTCAAAGGAGAGAGAGAATTGTGGATGTTTTGGGTTCATTGCCATGCCTGCCTGTCAGACTGAAGAACTAGACTCCGTGTTTTTATTAAATTCCTGAAACTATGTTTGAAGAATTGACATTTTGGGCTCATTTTACACTATAGCGATTGTTCGAAAACGCTTTCAAAATGGTACACAGATTTTTTGCGTCAACTGTGCGGAGGTCAGGACCCCGAGGCATGAGATACTGTATTCCTCCGCTGAAATTGTTCTTTGTCTGCGTGCTGATCTGTCATTCCGTGACCCGCTTCTGGGCCTTGACCCTCTGATTGAGCAACACTGAACCAGAGGACGTATTTGAAGAAATACTGGCAAAGCTCAACAATACAATGTGCTTTGTATGAGCTGTGCGTGTGAGTGTGAGTGTGTGTGTGTGTGTGTGTGTGTGTGTGTGTGTGTGTGTGTGTGTGTGTGTGTTTGTGTGTGTGTCTGTGTGTGTCTGTGTGTGTCTATGCTGGGTAGATGTGTGAAATTGATACAGTGCCCGCGGCACAATGGGCACACATTAGAGGGCCAGGCTGAGGGTCAGAGGTGACCCGGCCCACCCACGTCAGCGCGGTGTAACAAGCCATAGAGGAATGCCATTCTGGTCTAAAAAACCTTGGGTCTGTCACAACACGTCCCGTCCCCCCCCCCGTCCCCCCCAGAGCCTGAACCCCTCCATCGTGACACAGCCGAGCGGGCCGAGCTATGCGACACCCCCGTCAGCACCCGTGGTACCAGAGACCTCCCCACCCCGCCCCCCTCGCGTCCCATTCACGCAAAAACCACACATGGGCGTACGCAGACAACAGCCATCTCTGATGGCCTTCTGATTCTCCACACTGGCATTTAGCTGAAGTTTACTGTGGATATCTGTGTGTGTGTGTGTGTGTGTGTGTGTGTGTGTGTGTGTGTGTGCGTGCGTGCGTGCGTGCGTGCGTGCGCGCGTGCGTGCGTGCGTGCGAGAGAGAGAGAGAGAGTGAGACAGAGAGAGTGAGAGTGAGAGAACCAAAGAGAGAGAGATCCTGGCTCTTGAATGTTCTGTTTGTATGGCAGCGTGTGTGTGTGTGTGTGTGTGTGTGTGTGTGTGTGTGTGTGTGTGTGTGTGTGTGTGTGTGTATGGGCATGTACGTATACTTACACACAATTAATTGTGTGTTTGCAAATGTTTGTATCACTGTGCATGTGTCTTTGGTTAATATGTTTAGTGTCTTACACTGGAAAATAGACGCTATTTTTCAGCTATACTTTCGATGTCGTCCGACTCCGTGTGTGTGTGTGCGTGCGTGCGTGTGTGTGTGTGTGTGTGTTTGTTGCAGGGGGCGGTGGGCAGCGGAGAGAGAGAGAGAGAGAGAGAGACACACAGAGAGAGGTGACGAGCGTTGTGGTGCAGCTGTCCTCCCGGACAGCGGAGCCTCATGAATGGCTGCTGTTGTGATGGCGACGGGGAAAGGCGTTGGAGGACGGGCCTACGCACTGCAGCCGCTTGAATGGCTGGAATTCAACATGGCCGAATGGACGAGTCCATGCGTGCAGACGGGAAACAATGCGCCCTCTCTCTCTCCTGCTCTTTCCCTAGCTCTCTCTTTCACTTGGCTCCTTTCTTCTCTTGCCTTTTCACCACTCTGCGTCCCTCTTTGTGTGCTGCGAATCCTTTTTTTTTTTTTCATTTATTTTCTTTTCTTTGCCATATTCAACCTGGCATCCATATTTAGGGCATGTCATTATAGGTTATTATTTTTTTTACAATATTTCCCCAACAGTGTTGATTTCGTCAACTAAAACTATGATGAAAAATGCTTGTCGACTAAGTCTTTTTCACTGATGAAAACAAAATAAAAACGAAATAAAAACTAAACCATGATGACTAAAACTAAGACTAAATATATTGACAATTTCGCCAACAAAATAAAAACTAGACAAAAACGTTAGGGAGGGACTAGTGGAGAAGACTAGTGGAGAAGACTTTATGTTTGGTTGCTCTCAGGTGTAAAGTCAGTCATTACGATGCCATCAAGACCTGCCAAAATCTTATGATATTCAGTCGACTAAAATTAGACTAAAACTAAAACTGTTAGGGTGACTAAATTATGACTAAAACTAAAATACATTTTATTCAAAAGACTATGACTAAAACTAAATCAAAATGTGCTGTCAAAAACAACACTGTTCCCCAAAAATCTGAGGTTTAAAATGTTTTAATTTTTTTCTCCCCAATTTAGTTGTTTGATTCGTACACACACACACACACACACACACACACACACACACACACACACACACACACACACACACACACACACACACACACACACACACACACACACACACACACACACACACACACACACACAGTTGTGTGTTGTCACTGCCATTGTATCCTGCTACTGACTCACCTGCCAGTGAGGAGCCCCCACCGGGAGGATGTAGAGCCTTCGCCCCACTCATCCCGCCCAACACTCCCTGCTGACAGGTGCCGTCCCAGCCCATAGGAGTGAGTACGTACAGTGACAATTATCACATCCCCTCACGGCCCAATCTTGTATTATAGCGGGTAATTCCCAACAGGGACCATGCATTCACATCATTGCAAATGATACAAGAATACAATTTATTTTTGAAAATGTCATTCATAATCTAATCATTGTTTAAAGCCATTCTCAATGGGACTCTTATTACGCACATTGATTCACTATGGGTCCTCCTGAACCAGTGCTTGAGAAAAAAAGCAACAACTGAGTACCTGAGACGAATAAGAGTCTAAGTCCATATTTTAAACATTTGAATATACCGTAGATATTTGATTTACCAGACTGTAAACGACAAACTAGACGTTTTTAATCTGTAAAATTCTTAATGCACTCCCCCCTCATTTTGTTGAATTAGATTTGTTTACTTAACTCATATTAGGAATTATAAGACATAATACTTATGGAAAGTGGAAAAACTCTCCAACAGTTTCTGGAACAACAGGGACTTGTAGGGACTTAGAACAGTAAGTCCCTACAAGCAATATTCAGCAGACAAAGGGAGCAGATAACATTAAAACAGACTATTAAACAAAATGAGGGGGGAGTGCATTAACAATTTTAACAGATTAGTTTGTGGTTTACAGTCTGGTAAATCAAAAAATATCTATATTAAAAAAAAAAAAATATATATATATATATATATATATATATATATATACTGTATTGTACTGTGTGTGTGTGTGTGTGTGTGTGTGTGTGTGTGTGTGTGTGTGTGTGTGTGTGTGTGTGTGTGTGTGTGTGTGTGTGTGTGTGGGCTGTTATTCGTCTCAGGTACTCAACTAATGAAACCACTTTTAAACTTGATCTCCCTATCTATGCTCAGTGCTGTGTTATACTGTTAGCTGAACCATAGAGGCAAATGGTACGTTTCTAAAAACAAAAGAAATATGTTCATGTCGCTGATCTTCCATTCTTGTCTGTGGCTAAAATGTTAAATGGTATATGAAAAGCCTATTGAAACAAACATAGCAGAGATGGAAGGGTAGCTGTGTTCATTGCGTTGTAATTCAGGGCTTACCAAACTATATCAGCTCAGCATGCTTGGGACCCAAACTTACAAAACTGCATGAATTAATTGCTTACCAAGTCATATTTAATAGTGGAAATAGTTGCTCTGTGACTTGTATTATTTAGATTTCTCTTCTTTCTTTTTGTATTGACATTTTTGAACATCTTTAGAATACATTTAACTAAATCATTTTTTTTAAATAAAATAATATTTACATTTCTCGCAAACACCATAACAATGGGTCCGCGGCCCAGAAGTGGGCCCCAACCCTCTGATTGGGAAACAGTGTTGTAATTGATTTGAAGTGGTAATGTTATGATTGATCTATTGATTAGCTGTCTGGAGCTCCTCCCCCTGTTAACAGCAGACATACTGCTTCTCTCAGGAGGCCCCAGTGGTACTCCCACCTGAGTGCACACACACACACACGCACACGCACACGCACACGCACGCACGCACGCACACACACACACACACACACGCACACGCACACGCGCACGCACGCACGCACACGCGCACGCACACCAACACACATTGTATTACTATAGTTTCGAGGACATCAACATTTAGGAGGTGATTTAATGAATGCCATTTAACAGAAAATTGCCATTCGTAAAAAGAATTACCCTAAAGGCCCATTCCCACTGGGCCAGATAACAGATAAAAAAAAAAATCTCTTTCTCCAGATATTTTTCCATTCAAAGTGGATGGTAAAAAAATATATGCAACAGATATTTCTTTTATCTGTGGCAGATATTTTTTTTATCTGTTATCTGGCCCAGTGGGAATGGGCCTTACAGCCCAAAAACTGGAAAGTCTAAGGCAGGGGTGCCCAAAAGGTAGATTGTGACCTACCGATAGATCACCAAGGGTGTGCAGGTAGACCATTTCCCATTTATTCCCCCCTAAAAGTGTGGGCACCCCTGGTCTAAGGCCTTTGCACACAGGTCCGATTTTCCCTCACAGAAAAAACGGACAATAAATGAACACATGGCGTCTCTATGACCTCATGCACACCGGGTCCGAATTTTTCCACATTCTGAGAATATTGTCAGCTTTTGCCGCGCGGAAAATCCCTGTGTGCAAAGGCATTTAACAAGCTCACAGCGCAACCTGCTAGAACGGGCTGTGACGCCTCTCTGCTACTATCGGTGGCCAGCGACAAATCACCCATAACTCCTAAACCTAGCCTCTAAATACATCCTAACCCCAAACAAAACATTTTCCTAATTATGAGACTATAACTCCCCATATCTGTTTTAACCATTTAACCATACACTATCCATTTCTCTTATGGGGACTAGGAAAATGGTCCTCACAATGTCTAGACTCTAGTTCTCAAATTCGACTAATTATGGGGACATTTGGCGCTCACAACTATAGTAATACTTGTAAGTACAGAAAGTATACGCACGCACGCACGCGCACACGCACGCGCACGCGCACACGCGCGCGCACACACACACACACACACACACACACACACACACACACACACACACACACACACACACACACACACACACACACACACACACACACACACACACACACACACACACACACACACACACACACACACACACACACACACACACACACACACACACACACCCCGCTGGTCCATCCATCCACCATCTGACCATTAGGAGGAGCAGGAGACAGACAGGAGAAGACAGGACGAGGCTGCTCCGCGAGGCTCCGTCCCATTTAACATCTGTTAACCCCCTCCAGCATCATGTCAATGGCCAGTCACACACTAACAGTGGGGGCAACCGCTTGGCATTTCAACATTTCACTGTCATTAGAGAACTATTGAAGTCGGATAGATCAATGTAAGTCATGGAAGTCGTTGCTCTGGCGGTGATCCCCAACCTGTGGCCCAGGGCCCACTGGAGGGCCGTGAGAGTATTGCAAGTGGGCCCCCAAATTGCCTTTTCTGTCTTTATTGATAGAATACAGTAGACAGACAGGAAATGGGGGAGAGAGAGATGGGGAGTGACAAGCAGCAAAGGTCGTTGGGATTCGACAAAGGCATACGACTGCCGTCCGGGCCAAACACGAGGATTTTAATGATAATATAAGGTTAATATTTAAAGAAATTAATGTTAAAAAATTACACATATCGTCACTGTCGGACAGAAACCTCGTATCTTTTTGTACATTGTACAAATTTGTACATTGTTTTCATAAAGTAAAGCTCTGCTTCATCATACAAGCCTGTCATACTGTCGACTGTTGTAGATCGTCTATTTTCACTATTTTAAATCATTTTTAAAATGATAAATATAAAACGGTTTTGGACATACAAGGTTTCCACCCGACAACGCCAGACGACATGCTACAAGAATACTTGGTACCATTGATCCAAGCCAGAACGCAATTGATTGAATGATCATTGGCCCACCCATCTGAACACTTGGGTGGACCCTGAAGGCTTTCAAGATTTTCAAGTGGACCCTGATCCAGAAAAGGTTGGGAACCGCTGCTCTAGAATCTGTTGATCTTGTGAAATCGAACACACACATTCAAACCTGCCAGTTAGCGCTCAGTCCCAGTGAAAAGCTACACACGGTTCTAAAATTCAAGGATACAGAAAGCAGTGTTCTCTGCTTTTTGCGAGGCTGCCAATGCCAGCTGCAGCCTGGGTTACGCCATATACTTACTTACTGTTGCACACTGAAAACAGCCGATCTACAACCCACAATGCATCACAGCGCGTTGTGAGCTTGCAGACCGGCTATAACTCAACCCAATAAATCAGGCGTTACAGTGAACACAGCATCGCTGGTTCCCAAGACCCTTTTCTCAGAAGACCTGTCATCTGAAGGCCTCTCGCCTCCAACGTATCCAACCAAGCAAATAAGTAAAAAGCAGCTATATCACTTTGCAGTCTCTGTCTTTGTTTGTCTCATTCACTGTCACTCTTTCCGTGACACTCCCACCCATGTCCCTCTACAGTATATCACTACAGTGAGAGGTGGAAAACCAGACTACAGTGAACTCGTTTATCCAGACTCACAAACAGATATATCACTCTGCTCTGACCCAACACCGCCTGCACACGCACGCGAGTGTGCGTGCCGTGCACCCATGTGCGGGTGTGCGTGCGCAAACACAGTAGAAAGAGACTGTAGAAGAGCAACATACAGAGCAAGAAAAGGAGTCTTGTTTTGAAGCAGGAGAGGTTATTGTTCGCCAGATCCCGGGCCGTGGGCGGCACAACGTAGATTAGAGAGAAACATTATCTCTCCGGGCCAGTTCACCAAGGCCCAGTCTGGCCCGGGCCAGGCCCACTATGGCACAGGGCCCAGCTCCACTAGGTACTTCATGTTCTGAGTGGCTCTTGTCTCGTAGGAACAAAGTGATGGCTTGTTGGAGCGGGTAGAGGGCCGGAGGGGTGAGTCCGAGTTCTCCCCTCGTCCCTCTTATCCTCTTCTCTCCTCCTCCAGTCCTCCCTCTAGCCCCCGGACCGGCCGCAAGGCTAGGAGTTCATTCCTGGCCACGTGTTGGCCATTACACTCCCACAATGGCCCCGTTGAGCTCAACATTTAGAGTCCCATAAAAACATTATTGTCCAGCTCCTGGGATCATTTGTCCACTACCACAAAAGGCCCAGAGAAAACCAAAATGTTAACCCCCGGGGTCTTTCAGAGAGGGGCATTTTTCGAATTCTGGCCCCCTCTCCTCCGCTCTGCCCATCCGCCCTCGCGGCACCGCACTGGGCCCACTCTGACGTACTTCCCAGCGGTACCCACCATGCCCACAGGGCGCTCCTACGCCAACGCCGTCACAGGGGAGATAGGAAGATGGCCAGAGTGCTGGACTGTAAAATGCCCATTTTGTTTTTTGTCCACCCAAAGACCAAAACCAACAAGGGTGTCCATTGTTTCCTGTGTGTTAAAAAAAAACATATTTTTTCCATTTTATGGACGTCTGACCAGTGGTTGGAAAAAAGTACTCAAAGTAAAAGTATCAATACTACAATATAGAAATACTCTGTTACAAGTAAAAGGCCGGAAATCAAAATATACTTGAGTAAGAGTGCAAAAGTATTGGCATCAAAATGTACTCACCGTAAAGTACCAAAAGCAAAAGTACTCATTATGCAAAATGTCCCCCATTTCAAGTTTTCAAATGTATAAAAAACCTTTGCAAATAGCAGATCTCACAATGCATCGCATCACCACTGCGTCTGACCATCAGGCCCGGCCAGAACAGCCCTATACTCTCTCACTCATTCACTAACGCTCAGTTTTTCCGATGCATAACTCTATATACGGTCCCATCACAGCTAAAAGTCCCTGATGCTCACTCCGGCTCTAAATATGGGCCACTTCACATGGCAGGGAGCAGCACAGCATGTACCTGCCGAGTGAACGGGCAAGGTCGTGCCAGCCTATTAGCCATATTAAAAAGCCCTACCCATTATGGTAATTGGGGTTGGCCTAATGCATGTACGGGTTGCTTAGCGCCCATCTATTAGCCCTGATGGATGACTTGGTGATTAGCGCTGAGAGGTACAGTATAGCCTTAGCCTGGCCAGTGGCGTCAGTTCAGCAAAAGCTAAGGTATGGCAACATGACTGGTGTCTTGCGCGCATGCAAGACACCAGTCATGTTGCCATACCTTAGCAACAGGCATGATGCAAAATACATTTAATGTTGTTTCCCCTGTAGCCAAGGTATATGGCAGCTGCCATACCTTGCCATACCCAATTGACGCCTCTGAGCCTGGCGCTCGCCTCCGCCGCTTCCATTCACCCTATCAGACCCCCCCCCTTCCCCCTCCCAACCCCACACCTCCATCGTGGACACTCAGGTCAGGTACTGTATATGCGTGACCCTCACCGATTGTTTACCACTGAAGCCCAGAGTGACCACTGAGAGGAGAAGGACCTTCGCCACGCCGTGAATGAAAAGAAAAGGGACTCGGGTTTTGAATGTCTGTTTCTCTTGGACGGCTGGAAAAAAGAAACATTGGTCGAGTAGTTCCAAGACAGGGTCAAGATGAGAGCAGCCTCAAGGTTAGGGAATGGCAATCGCTTAAAAGACCGATAAGTCACCCGTTAGATTCCCACTGTGGTCTACTACTACTACTACTACTACTACTACTACTTTCGTCTATCATCGTCCTTGATGATTGGTTGGCGACATTTTATTTCACAAGATGTGTTTATTTAACACAGAGGGAGTGAAAATTGACCAAAAACTGAATCCATAAGAGTTCTTATCCTATCTATCTATAAATGCGAGAAGTCTCTGCGTGTCTGTCTGTCTGTGTGTCTGTAATCCGCGTATCTCGAGAACCGTTCGTCCCACCGGCTTCAGATTCGGCACGCGCGTTCCCCGCCGCGGCACGGAGTGCAGTGCCGGGTCTCGACCCGACCCGACCCGACGCGCGGTTTTCCCGAACCGGCGCGAAACGTTCGGAATCTCCTTATGCGGGGTTGATTGTTGACATCAGGCTGTTCCGGAGGAAATCGGCGAAAGCTCTGACTCATTGTGACATCACTTCATAAAAGGCTCTGACATCACGTACGCCACATGAGTCAACAAAAAATCTCTGTGAGTGTGTATGTATGTATGTAATCCGCGTATCTCGAGAACCGTTCGTCCCACGGGCACGCGCGTTCTCCATATATGGGCATAAAATGAATGCCCCCATATATGGGCATAAAATGGATTGCAGACAGACAGATACAGATATCTCCATATATGGACATAAATGGACAGAGGCAAACAGATGGTCAAAGATCTCCATATATGGGCATAAAATGGACGCAGACAGACAGATACAGATATCTCCATATATGGGCATAAATGGACACAGGCAAACAGATGTTCAAAACGGGTCCTATGACAACAGGTGTGAGGTTTGCATTAAAGGGGGAACCGGCACTGTGTCTGCAACACAGTTGGAGGCACAGACAGATACTCCATATATGGGCATAAAATGGACGCAGATAGACAGATATCTCCATATCTGGGCATTGTAGTTGAACCAGACCTTTCCGCCGAAACGTTTCATGGCCAGAGAAGGTATGGACAGGCCTTTAAGTTGAGGCATAAGAGCTGGTACTTAAGACTATGACTCAGACATATTGGTGCGATTGGCAGTTAAGTGTGAATTCTAGAATTCTAGACGTGACGGCCGTGTAGCGGCCCGAACCTCCAAGTTAAAACAACGCTGAGGATTTTACTAACAGTAGACAGTGGATGGGAATCCCTCAGGAGCCACTCATTTGCATGTGAAAATATAGCGCACAGACGTGTCTGAAGGGGAGGGGGGGGGGGGGGTGGCAAAATGAAAACATACAGTATCCCTAATTACGTGGTATAATATATGAATTGTACACTTCAAATATCATTATGTGTATGTCTTCTCAATCGGCCTAAAGAATGTGACAGACAGTAGCTACACATCAACATCCGGAAGAGGAGGAGGGAAAAAAAGGCCATCTAAGCGCTAGTTGAGCATCTCGAGTAGCAAGCTCTGGCTGCGAAGCAAGTACAAGTAATCACACTGATGACAGTGTTGATACTTCACTACAAGGTTTCAATTTAGCAGCCCATAAGGGAGCCGCTTCGCCTTGAGTATCCAAATCACATTTCATTAGATTTTACCATTTAAAAGCCTGCGTTGCGCTCTCATACCCGATCCCTCTAGCCCCACGGCGTGCCCGTGTCCCCCTCCCAACCCAGAGCTCCCATCGCCGCGCTCTGCGAGCGGCCCTGACTGGGTCTCTCAGGGAGGAGAGCGCATTCTCCTTTCATCCCCTCTTAGAGGACAAACATCAGTCCCATCTCGCCGCCCATCCATATTCATGAGCCGCTTATAAATATCTGATAGCAGCCTCGCTACAGCTGTTTAGCTCCGAGAGCAACGTACAGCTCCACGTTGCAAGCGCGCGCACCCCCCCCCCCCCCCCCCCCCCACACACACACACACACACACACACACACACATGTTGTTTTTTTCCCCAGCATGTGCATGCACATACAGGCACGTAAACATTTTCTCTGGTGTGCAGTGAGTGCACACACAAACGCATGCGTTGCGTGCGCACACACATACAGTACACTTCGAAGTCCTTTCTCTCTCTCTCTCTCTCTCTCTCTCTCTATTTCTCTCTCTCTCAATCTAACTCTCATACAGACACACATATACACTAAACGGTGTATTCTTCATCTCCTTTTAGCCACATACAAGACATACATTGCGCGTGCGCACACACACACGCACAGGCATGATCTTGGCCCCATTTCTCCCAGGGCCTGCCTGTGCCCGTGCCTGTCTGGCCCCCTGATAGCATCGGCTCATTGCAGAGGTATATGGCTCTCACCCGCCTCTCTCTCTCTCTCTGGCTTTAATTAAAGCATAAGTGTGACCCACCAAATGAAAGAGGAATCCTTAAGTGCCGTATTTACCTTCCCTCTGACAGAGCATGTGCTTATCAGCAGTGGTGGAAAGTAGCCAAGTAGCCTATCTTTATCCAAGTACTGCACTCAATGTTGCGCTGTGAGCTTGTAGATCGGCTATTTTCAAAATACTTTTGATGCCAAGACTTTTGTGCTTTGACTCAAGTCAAATTGTGAATACATACATGGAGCCTTTTAAATTGTAAGTAAGTCTATTGTGGTATTGATGCTTTTATCTGAGTAGTTCTACTACCACTGTTTATCAGCAAGGCTGGAGTGGTGGAACCAAGAGACAGGGTCCTAATCGCTCACCCCCTCCCTCCCCGGTCCTCCCTCTTACTTCCTTTATGCATACATATGTAGGGCTGGTCAATTAACTATATGGGCCGATGCATACTCCACTTTTAGAGCCAAATTTACTTTGTTTAGGCTCGGTCTAAACTACAATATGACATCATTCAGAGGTTCGGGGGGGGCGGGTACCGTCATTAATTCGGCTGTTCGGTGCTGCAGGGATTTTGTGACTCCCCGAACCGAGCCGAAATAGATTGGGCTCTGAAAGTAGAGTATATGCATCGGCCCTCAGATAATGCTAAATTTGAAAATAAATCTAACTGACTTAATCTTAGAATAATCAAGATTTGTTTTCAAATACAGTATGTACTGTAGTGTATAACAATAATTGTGGTCAAGACAAAAGTTTGAAATTATCACGATATTACACAGTAAAAAGTGTTAATTTAACTCAGATAATGTACACCCTCTCACAGTCACCAATAGACAATGGTCAATAGATAAATGAACACTGTGGATTAACACAATAATAGTAATTATTATAGGTTTTATACTATACAAAACCTATTGTATGATATTAAAAAGGGCTTAGAAACTAAATGTGGCATGTCACAAAGTCCTTTATCACTTTCCCCACAGACATAATATATTTTGTCTGTTTTTACACAAATGAATTCCAGGTGAAGAGTAACTTTGCCTTGATGTGAAAATCGCAAAGCGTTAACAATAGCCAAGATGAAATTACACACAAGAGGCTACTGCTGGCTTGTTGCATTTCTAAATAATCAATATAGCATTTTCTGTCTGGCAACCCATCACCATTTACACTTCATTCCCAAAAGGAAAGGGTTCACTGTAGCCTATGGATATCAGTCCTTGTACTGTTACGGTGCACTGACAGGGCTTCTACAAAGAACTTCTACTAAACATAAAATTGTTTAAATGAACATAATTCTAAATAAGAGTGTATAGCTGAACAGTAATACTAATTTAAGAAATACGTTTGTGGCCTGGGTCGTGGTCAAGCAGTCCAAGCAAATGGTGTAGCCTGAGAGCACATCACAGGTTCGATTCCCATCCCTGACAATCTTTGCTGCGCGTCTCTCTCTCATTCCCCGTTTCCTGTTTCTTGTCTCTACTGTAATCTATAAATAAAGGGCAAAAAGCTGTCAAAATTATATTTTGCGCAATATTCATGCACAGGACATGCAAGAAAAAACTCAATTAACGCATGATTTCCTTCCATGGTACACCACTGTCCCACAACACATGGGCTGTGCACCTGCTGTCTGCTGTTTAGAATGATCAAAACTGTTAGCATCCTTATTTGATGGTTCTATCTGGCAACGGCCAACAGCCTATATAATACTATGTAGGCTATCCAGACCAGAAGCAATTGCTTGCTTAATGGATTTGTCTTTATCCATCATACAGGTTACTCTACTCACTGTATATTGCTACTGCATCAAACACACATTAGAAGTGTTAAAGTGTACCCCTGGTTTAAGCTAGAGGGGGTTCCAGCTAAATGATTGATAGTTAGGAGGATTCAAATGGACCCTTACATGTCTGTAACTCCAAGAGTGTCCGAATGGAACCAATTGGACCCTTGCCGGTCCTCTGGTTTAATTTGTAGACTCTTCAGAATTAAATCAACACAGGGATTTCACAGGGTAGAGTGGGGTCCCTTAAATTAAATTAACAAATGATGTTTGAAGAAGGAGTTATAATGTAGCACCGCTCAAAAACCGTATAAATGGGATCCATGGCCTAATCATTAGGCCCTACTGCATATCAAACTGTGTGTCCTTGACATTAAAAAGCATATGACTTTCACTATTATGCACCATCCATGCTTTCTGGACACTTTGCAGTGCATAGTGTCAAATAAAGGAGTAAGTGTGAACTAACAAAGTGCACTATGAAGTGAAGTAGACATTGTACATTGCACACATTCATTTGCAGCCGTGCAGCACCAGGGCATTACACGGCTACAGTACATGTGGTACATGCAATAAAAACAGGGACTTCGTACAATTTTCGCAATATCAGCTCGGAGCTGGAAAGGACGCGTAACTGTTTAGAGATGTCTGCGCTTTATGTCTTTGTTATTGAATATTCCAGGTTCCTCGCTCGCATTATTTCCTGTTCAATCTCATATTCATTAAACTTCGTGCCTTTCTATTTTTCCCTGTTTTCATTTTCAGCCTAGCGCCTGATGAAAAGCCTTCTCACACTCCCCCCCCCCCCCCCCCCCCCC
>NC_137811.1:33074563-33137063 GCF_963921795.1 Nannobrachium achirus | reverse complement strand
GTATTTCAAATGGCCCAAGAGAACAAAAACCCTTCCACTGCTTTTGTAGAACTTGGGATCAACCTAATTTTCAGTACAGAGGGTCTCAATGGACTACAAGCGCAGCAGAGAGGCCGGTCAGTCCTCCTGAGCCCAAGTCAACATTAACCACAGGGAAAAAAAAATGTAAATGCAAGAGTGGAGGCAAAGTCAAGAGTGCAGATAAGGAACGCATGGAAAGCAGCTCAGAAGCCGAGAATAATGAATTTGAAATTAGACTGAAGGAGAATGAGCGGAAGTCTGAGCTGCCTGGCGGAGGACAGAGAGGGAGAGAGGGAGAGAGAGTCCGACAGAGATGTGAAATTCAGGAATAGCATTTCGACACCGTAAATGAAGAGAGAGGGAAGGGACTGGGGAGTGCGGGGTGGGCAGAGACAGGCAGGGGTGTCGCACCGAATTCCGGGCCCTGGGCACAAGGATTCACTGCGATATTTTGTGCTTTAACTATCGAAACATAGCAGATATACAAGCTCGCAGCGCGGCACCGAGTGCCGCGCTGCGAGCTTGTAGATCTGCTATTTTTGAAAAGTCGTGTAAAATGTGTTGTGTGAAAAACCCATGTTTCTATGTCAGTGGTGCTCAAACTTTTTCATGTGAAGGACCCCCAAAATGATATGTATTTGGCCACGGACCCCCAACCTCAAAATATTTCGTTCCAGGGACGCCCCAGAAGCAAAATTTGAGTTACAAATGTTCGCTTAATAAAGAGACATATATTCAAAGATTTGCACACATTTTCACGACCTCTGTGCCGCGCTGTGAGCTTGTATATAAAGTATAAAATACACTTTGGGCCCTAGTAACTCAGTCCCACTCCCCCCCCCCCTTGTGACGCCCCTGTAGACAGGGAGAAGAAGGGACAGACAGAGGGAGAGAGACAGAGGAAGGGGTGGGAGAGAGAGATTGAAGCTAGCTATAGCGTCTCTCATTAGCCATGCAGAGCGTCTTGGCTCCTCTCCCACACCTCGCGGCTCATCACTGCCAGCGCACCCCCACCTCCAGTACAACCCTCCCTCTCCTCCTCTCTCTCTCTCCCCCCCACCCCCCCCCCCCCCTCCCCCTCATCCCTCCCCTCCCAGCCCCTATAATCACGCCTGCAATCACAGCCTCTAATTAGGTTAATTAATTTGTATCAGCCCTTGTAGGGACTTGGCTGATGAGGCAGCCATAATAGCGTTAGGGGGCTTGCAACCCCCCCCCCCCCCCCCCCCCAGAGTGAGACGGAGAAGAGAAAGAAGGAGACAAGAGAATAAGGAAGAGAAGGGGGGGCTCTGAAACCAAGCCGTCTGTGACAAGACCCAAGCTATAAAACATGGGGTGCGCGTTCGTTGCCACACCCACTCACCCCCTCCCGAACCCCCCCCCTTCTGCTTCATTTCCCCCTCCAACACCAACACCCCCCCCCCCCCCCCCATACTCTTCTTGATATTCAAAGGGAGACACTGACACCGAAATAGTGATATATGACCAATTGGTGTCACTGGTGTCTCGTTGTGCCCATTGGAATGAAGCCGTCCTATGAGCCTACGTTACGCAAAGTAGTCCTCGGCTCGCAAACGTGTCTCGCACTGATGTGGCCTCATGTCAGAGTTGTTTTGTTCGTTTGTCTGTGTGCATTTTTAGATCACGACCGTATGACAAACAAAACAAAAAACAAAACACGTTTGCAAATTAATGCCCTGCTTTGTCGTACGAGAGTATTGCACAAAAGTAGCGGAAATAGCTTAACTACAAGCTCAAAACACAACCTGCAATGCAATATCGTGAGCTTTTTTCACCATTTTCGAAAAATAAAAAAAGTCAAATTGAAAGTATTTAAGTGTGCCTGTGGATTTTTATAAATGTTGAACCAATGAAAAGTATTAACAAAGAGCTTGTAAGTAAATAACAAACGGCACTGAAACCACATTTGGAACACACGTGATCTTTTTTTCTATTTCCTTGAAAAGTAACGACTTTAGACAGCAACGTTCCATGATCACCGGTATGTTTTTTCCCGCTTCTGTTTTCTGTTTGTGCTTTTGTGTCGTCGCTGGCATTTTTTTTTGTCATTCGAGGCATCATCGCATTACAATCAGGGGCCCTCGACGGCCCTCATCAGACCACTGACGAACAAACTCTGATTAACACGACCCATCTGATTACTGCAATCAGGGGCGTCACAAGGGGGGGGGGGGGGGGGGGGGGGGGGGGGGGGTGGGGGAGGACTGACTTACTAGGGCTCGATAAGGTGGAGGGGCCTAATTATTTTATACTTTAGCTTTTGAAAAATAGCAGCTATACAAGCTCACAGCGCTGCGAGCTTGTAGATCTGCTATTTTTGAAAAGTCGTGAAAATGTGTGCTAAACTTTGAATAAATGCATTTTTGTAACTCAATTTTTGCTTCTGGGGGGATCCCTGGAACTAAATATTTTGAGAAGGGGGTCCGTGGCCAAATACATTGGGTGTCCTTCACATGAAAAAGTTTGAGCACCACTGACACAGAAACATAGGTTTTTCAAAAAACTTTAAAAGGATTTGAAATATTCAAAAATAGCAGATCTACACTTGGTGCCACGCTGCGAGCTTGTATATCTGCTGTAAAGCACAAAATGTGAGTGAATCCTTGTACCCAGGGATTTGGTGCGACACCCCTGACTGCAATCATCCGGTGCTAACCACGCACGGGTATACTGTCCCTACTCACACACACACACACGTGCGCACTCATACTAACACCTCGCTGCTGCATAGACATGACACACACACACACACACACAATGACACTCTCATCACACATTGTCACACAGTTAAATGTGTGGAAAGCAACCCACGAACAAAACTTGGAGAGAGAGAGAGAGAGAGAGAGAGAGAGAGAGAGAGAAAGAGAGAGAGAGAGAGAGAGTTGTGCATGTGAGTGTTTCCGCCAGAGAGTGAGCGGAGTAGAGGATGGAGTGGGCTATGGCAGTGGTTCTCAAATGTTTTAATTTCAAGAACCTCCAATATGGTATGCATCAGGCCATGGACCAACAAAACTCTGAGAGTGTACAAAAGGAACCGTAGGGGTCCATTTGGTTCCATTTGTACTATCTCAGAGTTAAGGGCTTTGCACACAGGACAGTTGCGTTTCTGTACGTTTGCTGCATGATTAAAACGCATTGGATTTGGTGTGCAAAGCTGTGTGGAATCCACACTGCGGATCCGAAAAGGAGTCATAAAAGGGTCAAGGAGTTTTTACCACACGCGACAAGACAAACGAATCGAACTAGGTTGAATTGTCCGTTTTTTTCGTGTGAAAAAAACGCGTCTGTGTGCAAAGCCCTTTACAGACCTCTTAGGATTCCCAACTATCATTCATCTAGCCTAAAGGACCCCTGAGGGTCCCGAACCCCACTTTGAGAACCACTGGGTTATCGGGTGAAGGAGAGACTGTGACAGAAAGACATCTTATCCCCACTTATTCATCATAATAGGTGAACATGCGTAGCAGATTTAGAGGTTTGATGTAGCAGAAAAAGGAGGGGACCAAGTATATACCCGTGGGGGACCCCAGTCAATGAAGTACTGTATATACAGTATAGGGTTTACTGGTTAATGGGGTGACAGGGAGTGTGGTGGGTGGTGGCAGCAATCATGAAACAGTGTAAAAGTAACCACCTTTACCCTTGCACCCCTATTTTGTTAAAAATGTCCTTTTCTTTTCTATAACATATTCAAAAACCTCAGAAATAGCAGATCCACAACCTCGCAATAACTTGCCATGCATTTACTCAGGGCTTAAGTGGCCAAAAGTCCCCCCCCCCAGCCTGGTTCAGGCACATGCCACATATAGGTTCTAATGCAGCCTGACGTGCGTTGTGGGTTCGATCAGGACAACCTTTGTTGCATCACTCCCTATCTCTCTCCCTGTTTCCTGTCTGTCTCCACTACATGCTATCAATAAAGGCATAACAAATATATATATCTTAATAGAAAGTGCATTTCAAGTGTATCTAACCTCCAAATTGGGGCGTGAAACATGCAGGATCATAGGCAGGTGGGAGATATTTGACATTCTTTTGTCATAACAAACATGGAGAATTACAGTTTGGAGTTGAAGATTGATTGGTGGGTGGATGTCATGATGTTAGGGCTCGACTATCGATTATGATCGAATACCCTTTAGATTCATAGGATAACCAGTTAAATCCTATATTATACTTCACCGCACAACAGTGTAGTGAAAAAGTAGTTAAATTAGCTGATAGATTACTAATCGAAATGATCAGTTATCGATAGTTTTTTTATAATGGATTACACTGATTGGTTTGATTAACTGTCGCAGCCCTACATATTATTGTGGGCTCGCCTATAAGGCGAGCACACTTTAGATATTGTCATTGTGGGCTCGCCAGTACCTGGCGAGCACACTTTAGATATTGTCATTATTTATCTATCAGGCAGGCAGTCATATCAAGTATCAAAAAACTTCGGTTCCTTTCTACTCCTACATACTTAGTGAGAAAATGAAAATAAAAACATCAATGTGTTCAGTTTACAGTGGCGAAGTGTGCTATTACTTTTTACAGCAATCGGCCAAATGGTGGCGCTGTAGGAAGCCTTCGAAAGTGCGAACTTTGAACAGGTATAGCTCATGCTGTGTTATACATACAGCCATGAAACCTGTATACACTTATGCGTCTCCTCATGCCGAACAACTTTTACCCTCTAACTTTGACCTCTGACCTTTAGGTCTCCCACAATTCGGAATTATATGAAAAACAGTAAAAATCTATCTCCTCCTGGGTTTTTTTGTTACGCGCACAAAACTTTTTTCACATGAACTTTGGACCAATACGGTCAGATTTATCTCGGTGGATTTCTTTTAAAGTGAAATATCATTTTTTAATAATTCAATCAATATTGCGGTTTTATGCAAATTATTCTTCGGCCTCTAAATCATACATGCAAAGTTACACGTTCATGGCATTTGGCAAAGATGTGGAGGGTTAGTCAAAGTATCACTGAAACCAATTTTATTCCAATCGGCCAAAGGGGGGCGCTATACGAAGCGTTTGAAAATTCAAACTTCAAACGGGCATAAGTCATGACTCGTTTCGTTTGAAGACATGCAACTTGTTACACGCGTGCTTTGACTCAAGCGGAAGACATCTGTGTCGTTTTTAAGTAAGCTCCGCCCTTCGATTTTCCGCCATTTTGAGCAGTTTGTAAAACGCGTAAACCCGCTTTTATTCTGGAATTTTCGTTCCACCGTGCACAAAACTTTTTTTTACGTGAACTTTGGACCGATATCTAAAGATCTGTCAGATCGGATTTCTTTAAAATTGAAACATGCTTTTTTAAATCAATTCAATGAATATTGCAGTTTTATGCAAATTATTCTTCTGCCTCTAAATCATACATGCAAAGTAACATGTTCATGGCATTTGGCAAAGATGTAGAGTGTTAGTCCAAATATCACTAAAACCAATCTTACCCCAATTGGCCAAAGGGGGGCGCTATATCATTTTGAGCAGTTTGTGAAACGCTTAAACCCGTTAGGATTTTTTTTTTGCAATTTGCATGAAACATTCTACACACAATCTAAGGACCTTTATCTAATATGCCTATGGAGTGCACACACACGAAAAAATAATAATAATGAATATAGCTGCAAGCAACGATAAAGTGGCCAAAGCCAAAAACACCTCAAATCATGAACACAGCCTGCAATGTGCGTGAAATCTTGCAAGCACATTCCCAATAGGTCAAGGAACAGATACCACCCTTCTTACATTGGCCTGTTATAGCGCCACCAGCGGGTCAACTTTTGCACAACACATTTTTGGAACAAAATGGACCAATCTTTGACGTCAGTAACGTCAAAGAGAGCACTGCCTGCGATCTTGACATTTTGTACTTTTATAGCCATTGTTTTCCGGCTTGAAGCGAGCCCACAATTGTTTCGAAGGAACAATATTTTTCTAGTTATTTATCTATCAGTCAGACAGTAGACGGGAACTTCGGTTCCTTTCTACTCCTACATACTTAGTGAGAAAATGAAAATAAAAACATCAATGTGTTCAGTTTACAGTGGCGAAGTGCGCTATTATTTTTTATAGCAATCGGCCAAATGGTGGCGCTGCACGAAGCCTTCGAAAGTGCGAACTTTGAACAGGTATAGCTCATGCTGTGTTTGAGGTACAGGCATGAAACCTGTATACACGTATGCGTCTCCTCATGCCGAACAACTTTTAGCCTCTGACTTTTGACCTCTGACCTTTAGATCTCCCACAATTCGGAATTATATGAAAAACAGTAAAAATCTATCTCCTCCTGGGTTTTTTTCGATACGCGCACAAAACTTTTTTCACATGAACTTTGGACCAATACGGTCAAACTAATCTCGGCGGATTTCTTTTAAAGTGAAATATAATTTTTTAATAATTCAATAAATATTGCAGTTTTATGCAAATTATTCTTCGGCCTCTAAATCATACATGCAAAGTTACACGTTCATGGCATTTGGCAAAGATGTAGAGGGTTAGTCAAGGTATCACTGAAACCAATTTTATTCCAATCGGCCAAAGGGGGGCGCTATACGAAGCGTCTGAAAATTCAAACTTCAAACGGGCATAAGTCATGACTCGTTTCGTTTGAAGACATGCAACTTGTTACACGCGTGCTTTGACTCAAGCGGAAGACATCTGTGTCGTTGTTAAGTAAGCTCCGCCCTTCGATTTTCCGCCACTTTGAGCAGTTTGTAAAACGCGTAAACCCGCTTTTATTCTGGAATTTTCGCGTCACGTGCACAAAACTTTTTTTACGTGAACTTTGGACCGATATCTAAAGATCTGTCAGATCGGATTTCTTTAACATTGAAACATGCTTTTTTAAATAATTCAAACAATATTGCATTTTTATGCAAATTATTCTTCTGCCTCTAAAACATACAAGCAAAGTCACATTTTCATGACAAAATAGTGTAGAGGGTTAGTTCAAATATCACTGAAACCAATCTTACCCCAAATGGCCAAAGGGGGGCGCTATATAATTTTGAGCAGTTTGTAAAACGCTTAAACCCGTTTTTATTCTAGGATTTTTTTTGCAATTTGCATGAAACATTCTACACACAATCTAAGGACCTTTATCTAACATGCCTATGAAGTGCACACAAAAAAATTATAAAATAATAATAATAAATATAGCTGCAAGCAGCGATAAAGTGTCCAAAGCCAAAAACACCTCAAATCATGAACACAGCCTGGGATGTGCGTGAAATCTTGCAAGCACATTCCCAATAGGTCAAGGAACAGATACCAACCTTCTCACATTGGCCTGTTATAGCGCCACCAGCGGGTCAACTTTTGCACAACACATTTTTGGAACAAAATGGACCAATCTTTGACGTCAGTAACGTCAAAGAGAGCACTGCCTGCGATCTTGACATTTTGTACTTTTATAGCCATTGTTTTCTGGCTTGAAGCGAGCCCACAATTGTTTCGAAGGAACAATATTTTTCTAGTTATTTATCTATCAGTCAGTCAGACAGTAGACGGGAACTTCGGTTCCTTTCTACTCCTACATACTTAGTGAGAAAATGAAAATAAAAACATCAATGTGTTCAGTTTACAGTGGCGAAGTGCGCTATTATTTTTTATAGCAATCGGCCAAATGGTGGCGCTGCACGAAGCCTTCGAAAGTGCGAACTTTGAACAGGTATAGCTCATGCTGTGTTTGAGGTACAGGCATGAAACCTGTATACACGTATGCGTCTCCTCATGCCGAACAACTTTTAGCCTCTGACTTTTGACCTCTGACCTTTAGATCTCCCACAATTCGGAATTATATGAAAAACAGTAAAAATCTATCTCCTCCTGGGTTTTTTTCGATACGCGCACAAAACTTTTTTCACATGAACTTTGGACCAATACGGTCAAACTAATCTCGGCGGATTTCTTTTAAAGTGAAATATAATTTTTTAATAATTCAATAAATATTGCAGTTTTATGCAAATTATTCTTCGGCCTCTAAATCATACATGCAAAGTTACACGTTCATGGCATTTGGCAAAGATGTAGAGGGTTAGTCAAGGTATCACTGAAACCAATTTTATTCCAATCGGCCAAAGGGGGGCGCTATACGAAGCGTCTGAAAATTCAAACTTCAAACGGGCATAAGTCATGACTCGTTTCGTTTGAAGACATGCAACTTGTTACACGCATGCTTTGACTCAAGCGGAAGACATCTGTGTCGTTGTTAAGTAAGCTCCGCCCTTCGATTTTCCGCCACTTTGAGCAGTTTGTAAAACGCGTAAACCCGCTTTTATTCTGGAATTTTCGCGTCACGTGCACAAAACTTTTTTTACGTGAACTTTGGACCGATATCTAAAGATCTGTCAGATCGGATTTCTTTAACATTGAAACATGCTTTTTTAAATAATTCAAACAATATTGCATTTTTATGCAAATTATTCTTCTGCCTCTAAAACATACAAGCAAAGTCACATTTTCATGACAAAATAGTGTAGAGGGTTAGTTCAAATATCACTGAAACCAATCTTACCCCAAATGGCCAAAGGGGGGCGCTATATAATTTTGAGCAGTTTGTAAAACGCTTAAACCCGTTTTTATTCTAGGATTTTTTTTGCAATTTGCATGAAACATTCTACACACAATCTAAGGACCTTTATCTAACATGCCTATGAAGTGCACACAAAAAAATTATAAAATAATAATAATAAATATAGCTGCAAGCAGCGATAAAGTGTCCAAAGCCAAAAACACCTCAAATCATGAACACAGCCTGGGATGTGCTTGAAATCTTGCAAGCACATTCCCAATAGGTCAAGGAACAGATACCAACCTTCTCACATTGGCCTGTTATAGCGCCACCAGCGGGTCAACTTTTGCACAACACATTTTTGGAACAAAATGGACCAATCTTTGACGTCAGTAACGTCAAAGAGAGCACTGCCTGCGATCTTGACATTTTGTACTTTTATAGCCATTGTTTTCTGGCTTGAAGCGAGCCCACAATTGTTTCGAAGGAACAATATTTTTCTAGTTACTGATTAACACTGGCTGGTTCAAGCCTACGTGCAATAAGCACATGTCATATTTAGTTTTACAGGAAGAAAACATGTTTGGATTACAGTATAAGAGTACAAAGAAATTGCACAACTTTAACGTAATAAAACATTTGCACAAAACTCGAAACAGCTATACTGTAAACTCCGCTCAAGTCAGAAGTGTGTATAAACACACACATGCACGCACACACACATACACGCATATATAAAAGGCACGAGTGTTCAACTGTGATGCTATAGCAGACACGCACATAAATACACAAACACATCAGACACATATGCAGACACGTGCACAGCGCACGCACACACACACACACACAATCGCAGGCAGACAATGACACGGGGAGGCCGGGAGACAAGGACAGATCCGGTAGTTAAAGCGTAATGAACACGTCCCCGAGGCGCGCGCCTGCCGTCCCTCTGAATGATGGACTGACAGTAATACCGGGGCAGATGGGTGCGCTCCACGCCCTGCTCCCCACACACACACACGAACGCACGCACACACACACACACACACGCACACACACACACACACACACACACACACAGGGGCGTCACAAGGGGGGGGGGGGGGGGGGACTGAGTTACAAGGGCCCAATAAGGTGGAGGGGCCCTAGTAACTTTAGCTGTTGAAAAATAGCAGATATACAAGCTCACAGCGCGGCACCGAGTGCCGCGCTGCGAGCTTGTAGATCTGCTTTGAATATGTGTATTTTTTTGGAGCGGTGAAAGCGCTCCCAATAGACAGGTATGTCTGTGGCTGGCTATGTGGCTATGTGGCTGGCTATGTCTGTAGCCTGGCAATACCTTAAGTGGCCACACAAGTTAAAGGAGGGGCGCTGTTGTGCAGGCACACACACACACACACACACACACACACACACACACACACACACACACACACACACACACACACACACACACACACACACACACACACACACACACACACACACACACACACGGTATAGCTGCTCAGATTCACCGCTCCACTTCGAACCGAGGTTTGATTTTAAGCGAACATTTGTAACTCAAATTTTGCTTCTGGGGGGGGGGGGGGGGGTTCCTGGAACTAAATATCTTGAGATGGGGTCCGAAATTCATATCATTTCGGTGGGTCCTTGACGTGAAAATGTTTGAGCACCACTGACATGGAAACATAGGTTTCTTGCACACATTTTCACAATTCTTCAAAAATAGTGGATCTACAAGCTCGCAGCGCGGCACTCGGTGCCACGCTGTGAGCTTGTAGATCTGCTATTTTTCAATGGTTAACATTCATGGGGGGCCCGCAGTGAATCCTCGTACCCAGGGACCCAGAATTTGGTGTGACGCCCCTGCACACACACACACACTAGAGCCCTGCAAGCCCGCCGGGACCCGACCAGGGCCCGGCCCGGCCCGCCAAAAACGGGCCGGACGGGCTCGTTTCTGAAACTCACCAACGGGCCTAGGGCCGGGCCGGGCTCAGAACCATGCTCGGAACATTTCGCGCGGTGAATTTCACACATGACGTCTCTGTGTGCGACAGTGCGCATAGCTAGAATGGAGAGTGTGAGTGAGACAGCAGCTGCCTCGCATAGCCTATAGTCTTCTAGGCTATGGGTTCTATCTCTGATTGGTCGTGACATGAGTACATTAGCCAATGGCCGCCCGCAACGAGCAGGGAGCTTTACGTCTTTTATTCTGTCAAACTCTGTGTGTCTGCGACTCACACAGCGAGACTAGAATATTAGGAGCACTACTGTAGATTCAACAATTTTACAGTCATTCCTCAAATAAATCGCCCTGTAATGATTCCCCGACCTCCCGTATCCGTTCATTACGGAATGCGTCTTTACTCTTTAGTAGGCTATAACTGGACGATACTCCGTATTTTACGAGATGGCTTAACCACGGCAAGCCGACAATAATATCAATCAATCAAGGTCTAATTTTCTGCTGTGAGCATATACAGTAACATAACAAACGGTGGGTGGAGGAAGATTTCTTACTTGTGTTGTGATGTTGACTTCTTTCTTTTAATCAGAGCGCAAGACGAGCACAGTTAGAGTAGAGGGCTGTATACTGTCTCCGACCGCTTTTTTGTGGGAAAGTTCCAACTTTCTAACGTGCGTGCAGCTTTCCGAACTCAAAATAGGAGTAATCCTTTTCAGAAGTTGCAAGACGTGTCATTTTGTAGTTGAACTGGACCTTTCAGACGCAAATCTCGGTGGTCTGTGACAGTATGGACCTTGAGAGTGTAGCTGCTGCGCGCAGCAGTGAAAGCCACGCACGTAAATATTTAATTAAATAATAAAGTGACGGGCTTACGGGCCGGGCCGGGCTCGGTTCTGAAACTCACCAACGGGCCTGGGGCCGGGCCGGGCCTTAACTCCACGGGCCCGGGCCGGGCCGGGCCCCACATTTCAGGCCCGTGCAGGGCTCTAACACACACACACACACACACACAGATACACAGCATCCCCCTGGCCTATCCTGTTGCCCCTCTCTCCCACAGTGAGATCCCCCTGTAGGTTTGATGTGGTGGAGATGGGGGGCTACCAGGGGGTTATGCATGTGTGTGCATTTATGCCTGTATATCGTCGTTGTCGGGTGGAAACCTTGTATTGTCCAAAACCGTTTGTTTTTGTATTTATCATTTTTTAAATGATTTAAACTAGTGAAAACAGCCGATCTACAAGCACACAACACCTCGCGGTCCGATCTACGAGCACACAGCGCCTCGCACCGCGAGATCTGCTGTGTTTTCACTACTTTTGTGCGACGTCCATGTGATGAAGCAGTGCTTTACTTTGCGAAAAAAATGTACAAATTTGAAACTTGGAGATCCGAGGTTTCTGCCCGACAGTGACGACACATGTGTATGTGTATGTGTGTGTGTGTAAGAGAGAGCTTGTGTGCTTGTAGGGGTGGGACGGGATGGGGGGGGGGCATGGGGAGGGAAGGGAGGGGATACAAGGATGAGGCCCCCATCGTGATTTAGGCTCCCATGCAAATTTAATCAATTCGAGTACCTCTCGCCAGCCAGGGCCCGTGGCTCATTAGTGGCAATTTAAAAAGGGGGTTCTGTGATCCCCGGCCTCACGTGCCACACACTCTCTCACACACACACACACACACGGCAGCAAAGATACACATACAGATCCAAATGTTAACACACACACACACACACACACACACCACACCACACACACACACACACACACACACACACACACACACACACACACACACACACACACACACACACACACGTCAGGGGCACTGTCAAGGCTGTAAAGATTTTCTTTCAGACATCTTCCCCCTGGCATGGAGACAGACCCTGCTTCTTGCACCCCTCCCTCCCTTTTCGCCTCCTCTGTCCCTCTTCCCCATCCCGCACTTCAAACGCCACCGTTGACACCCCTGCTTCAAGTTAAAGGAGAGAGAGATCCAAGGATAAACACTACCTCTTCTCCGCCACCCTTCATCTACCCGTCGCTCCCTCTCTTCTCAGCGCCCCATCCCATCCCCGCCCCGTCCCACTCTCCCAACCAGGGCGTCACAAGGGGTCGGGGGGGGGGGGGGGGGGTGGGATTGAGTTACTAGGGCCCAAGGTGGAGGGGCCTGGAATCATTTTATACTTTAGCTATTGAAAAATAGCAGATATACAAGCTCACAGCGCGGCACCGAGTGCCGTGCTGCGAGCTTGTAGATCTGCCATTTTTGAAAAATCGTGAAAATGTGTGCAAATCTTTGAATACTTTTAAGTGAACATTTGTAACTCAAATTTTGCTTCTGCGGGGTCCCTGGAACTAAATATTTTGAGATGGGGGTCCGTGGCCAAATACATATCATTTTGGGATCCGTCACATGAAAAAGTTTGAGCACCACTGACAAAATCTGAAATATTCAAAGACTTGCACACATTTTCAAGATTCTTCAAAAAAAGCAGATCTACAAGCTTGCAGCGCGCTGTGAGCTTGTATATCTGCTATTTTTCAACAGTTAAAGCACAAAATGTGAGTGAATCCTTTGTACCCAGGGCCCAGAATTTGGTGCGACACCCCTGCTCCCAACTCCCCGCACTCCAACCCCAGGCTACCTCTCCCTTTTATTCCCCTCGACTCACTCGCTGTCCTACCTTCTCTGTAATTGTGGGGGGGGGGGGGGGGGGGGGGGGGGGATTGATTAGCACCGTCCTTAACCATCCTTAACCTGGGCTCAGTGAGCCTGACACGGGGAGCAGCACAGAGCTGTGTGGGTGAATTAGGTAGGCAGTGTGCGGTGCCGTCGGGTGCAAGGATCAAATGCTGGTTAAAAGGTAGAGGTGTAACAATACAGTAACTGAATCGAAAAATCGATTTTAATCGTATTTCTGCCTTGTATTTGGCAATTTTAAGAGGGAAAATTAAAAAGAGGGGTCTAATTACCTTTCCATTCCATATAGCTACTCTTGGTCTATCGATAAATGTGTGTATGTCTCTGTGTTCATGTCAAGGTGGGTTCGTCCATACATGTTGAAAAATAATGTCCATGTATTTGCAAGGTAATCACAGCGTTTACTTCCATAATAATAGATTTTTACACATTTTACACAGATTTCACTTCTTTGCTAAATAGTTATATCGATTTGAAATCATTGAATCGAATCGTATCGTATCGCCATGAATGAACCAATATCGTCATATATCGTTAACCATGTATCGTGATGGGTATCGTATCGTTAAAATGTATCGTTACACCCTTATAAAATATGTATTCTGCTATTGTATAGCTCTGTAATAGTGACTAATCAGTTTGGCTGCATTTGAATTAACCATCCCATAATGGACTACATTATGGGATGTCTAGTAATGGCTTCACATCTATGGGAAAAGTGCTATTATTAACCACTTTTACTGGAGTCCCTATTTTGGGCATGTCATTATGGGCAAATATTTTCATCAATCTTCACAAATATTCAAACATTTTAAGCAGTTACTTACTAACAACGTGAGCCCTAGAATCCCTGTTCTGGGGGGAACATTAGGCGAAAATAGCTGCGCTACAATCTCACAACGCGTTGCGACCGCGTGAAAGCTTGTAGGTCAGCTGTTTCCCCCAAAATAATCATATTTTAACTGGGGACCCCCCCCCACCCACCCTGACGAGCACTAAGAGTTGAGGCATTACATTTTGTATAACATGGTTCTATTGTGAAAATAGCAGATCTACATGCTCACAACGCAAGGCGTTGTGAGCATGTAGATCTGCTATTTTCACAATTTCCGTCTAATATTTGACAATTTGGTTTAATTTGTCATTTTAGAGGTAATAAAAAGTCCTTCAATTGTCACTTTGGAAATGTGCAGAAACCCTCTATACACTTAAACATTATGCTGGTTTGTTTACTGTTGAGTGAGAAAACTATGTTTCACATTGAAGCTAATCATCTGGGGACCCCCCAAACTAATTTGGCAACCCCCCCTGGGGGTCCCGACCCACAGGTTGAGAACCACTGGTTTAGAGGGGAAAAAAGAGAGCACCACGTACAGTGCCAACTCAGGCCTGTTTAACTATAGAGGGTCTAAGACTTAGAGACCCTATAAACACATCTTAACCTGTCCATTTTAACCACTTAAGACTCCAAGTGGTTGAATGGACTATTTACAGTCCAGGGGGATTTACAGTAAGAAGATTAACGAGGTTATACATCAAATGCATAGACAGGTTAAGATCTGTTTGTGTGATACATGCACATACGAACAATGGAATAAAACTAGTGACCTATGATAACATTGCATGTTACAGATCACCATGTTTACCTTTCTATTCATCTTAGGCAGTTGATATTGCCCTATTGGACATGTTGATTTTTTCTCTTCTGCAACTTAAAAGGAGTAGTTCACCCCCAAAATGACTTTTTTTTCTATTGATTACTCACACCATGGAGACTTGAGTTCAATAATATCTTTTGTCGCATTCCTAAGACAATAATTTGATTACAACAAATGTACCCCCATTGATTCCGGATGGGGACCCAAATGCATTTGGGTCCCCATCCGGAATCAATGGGGCTAAATTTACTATAATCACATTTTTGTCTTAGGAATGCAACAAATACCAAAAGATATTATTGAACTCAAGTCTCCATGGAGTGAGTAATCAATAGAAAAAAGGTCATTTTGGTGGTGAACTACTCCTTTAAGATTCAAGCCAGTCCATATAATAACAACAAAAAATGATATGTCAGTGAAAACAAAAATAACTTCAATTCTCTATTCCAGAAAACAGACCTATATAATGTATTGAATGGATCTGGAGATTATTGCTGAACACTTCCGATATCTTAACTCATATCTTTTCCAGATATGAACAATGACCTATTTGTATTCACCATCTTCTCTTATTAACCAGGCTGCACTTCCATTCAGAAACAGTTACTATGTTCCGGGGGTCAATGTCATGCCCTGCGGCTGAATGACTGCCATGGCAGCCCCCAGCCCTCCCCTCCCCTCCCCTAAATGGCTGTTCCTTCTCAAAACCTCAAGGTCACTGGTTGGTGGTGGGGGGGGGGCGAGCAAACAGGATGCCACGCGAAAAAGTCAACGAATGAACGTACAAGTCTGGGGACAATAGTGGAATGCCTGTCTATATCTTTAACCCGTTTAGAACGGGGCACGCCTTATTGCGCAACATTTTATGCTTTAGCTATTAAAAAAATAGCAGATATACAAGCTCACAGCGCGGCACCGAGTGCCGCGCTGCGAGCTTGTAGATCTGCTATTTTTCAAAAAAAGTGAACATTTGTGTCTTTGAATATTTTGACCCGATTCTAAAAGTGTCTTCGGAAACCTTCGAAGGTTTTTTGAAAAAGATGACGTTTCTATGTCAGTGGTGCTCAAACCTTTTCATGTGAAGGACCCCCAAAATGATATGTATTTTGCCATGGACCCCCCCCCCATCTCAAAATAATGCATCAGGGACACCACAGAAACAAATATTTGAGTTACAAATGTCCACTTTAAAAATATATACATTCCAAGATTTGCACAAATCTTCATGATTTTTCAAAAATAGCAGATATACAAGCTCGCAGCGCTGTGAGCTTGTATATCTGCTATTTTTCAATAGTTAAAGCATTCAATAACTCTTGGCCTAAATGGGTTAAAATCAGACGGTCGCCCACAGGCCATCCCCCTCAAGCCCCTGCCTCTCTTAGCCTTAGAGTTCTGTTCCTGGGGACGGGGAAAGAAAGGAGAGCTTTAGGAGAAAGGAACAGTGGCCCATCTGTGTTTGGGTCACACAGTGGCAGACGGGCCCCGGAAACTGCGCACAACGTTTTGACCCCTGGGCTCTCCTCAAACATCCCCCCCTCCCCCCCCGCCCCAATTCTTCATCGGCTGGTGGACACTAGCCCTGGACGGTCTCGACGCAGGCACGCTCGCTTAGCGGTGTGACGCAGTACGAGGGGGCAGCGAGGGGGGAGAGCGTGAGGACGGGGGATGTCAGCGAAGGACGTCAGTCACTCTGTCACCGGGTAGAACATAATTCTGGCATTGAATGGTCAACACTCAAAATGCCAGCAAAGGGCCTTGCTCCGCTTTGTGACGCGTGCGTTGAGGGCCTGCGTTCGTGCACTGAGACCGAATTGAAAAGTGAAATAGTTGCCCGTCAAAGTGAAATACAGTAGTACACACACACGCAGTGTTGTGAACATATTTTGTATATGATTAAGCATGAACAGTGTCACGAGGGTGTTGTTTAAGTCAGTGGATTTCAGGGACTCTCTAGGTTCCTTTGCGGGTAGTCTCGTGTAGCCATACAACTATTCCACAATCGCTGAATGCTATATAGTATGGAACTAAATCTCCTGAACGGCGAGTAACTGGCATTTCCGTTCAAGAAAATATATTTTAAAATGTCATTTAAGCAGCAAGCTAAATATGCTTAGATGATTTTTATTTAGATAAATGTGCGCGATGTGAGACGGAAACGGAAGTGAGGAAGAGGCTTCACTTCCGCTTTAACCGGTTGCTCATCATTCTTGTTACGTTATTCCAGACTGTATGTATGACAGAAGCATTTGCAAATCGGAAATGGAACCAAATGGACCCATTTGTACACTGTCAAAGTTAAGGGGATGCCTTCAAATTTCAAAGTTTGAGAACTACTGGTTTAAGTTATCTGGCTATACTTTCACCAAAACAGTGACAAATACAGGTAATTGATATATCATGGGTTTTAGGAGAGTTAAAAAGAGAAACGAAAACCGGATACTTCTTCCATTCCAGAGCAGAGCCTTTAACAGAGTGCTAATGACAGGGTGCAATCCAGGCCAGCGTCCAAACATCACTCTCTCTGCTTTCTTGGCCCGCTCCTCAGCAGCTGGCCTCACCTTTGCTCTGGTCAGCAGTGTCCCAGCCAGGGCCTCCGGGCCCTTTGCCTCCACCCCCTCCAACCTCTCCCCGGGCCTGGTGACATTTCTGACTGGCTCCCCCCCACCCCACCATCCAGTGGCTCCCGGGAGAGGCTGATGGATGGGCCCTGTTTATGAAGCTGCTGCCACCACAGTGATCAATCAAGCCCGGGGAAGGCTGTGATCTGCTGCTGGGCACCCGGCCCTGCAGTCTACTGAGCACTCTGTGGGCTGCAGGAACTCTGCAGACACTCGGAAGGCTTTGTGAGCTTGTAGATCAGCTATTTTCAGCGCGCCAAAAGGCCGTCGGGCACCGCATTTGTCTTTTCACGATCATACGGCTATGAATGAATACCAAAAATTTAAATCATTCATGATTGGCAAATATGGAAACATAAGCTACTTCTAGGCTGGGAGGGACAAATGACAGATATGTCACACTCAAATATAAAATAAAAATGCCAGTCAGATAAGACATTATAAATAACATGTAAGCAATAGACAACTTGGCCATGATTCTAAAAACTATCCAAGCAAACTTTTAAAGCAAAAGAGAAGTGTTACCCCCTTTAACACTTACCCCCTTCCTAGTCTACTTATCCAGCAATATCTTGTCACAAATGTCATTCTATTTCCAGATAGGATTTGTGAGGAACACCAGTGCCACCTACTGGTATGACAACAACACACATCACTACATCTACATCTGCATCTGCTGTATGTGAACTGAAATCAGACAAAAAAGTACAAAATAAACTTGCACTGTAATTTCAGAATCATCACAAATCGTTTATTTTTTACAGAAACTAAACCGAAATTGTCTGTTATTAATATGTACAAAAAACAGCATACCAGTAGCTGCGCTACCATGTAAACACCTCCTTAAACTGAAATTGTAGTTCACAATGTTTTGCTCCTGTTAAAACTCTGGTGTTCAAACCTCCTCATAGCAGATATACAGTACATTAGTCAGACTGTCTAAATAATGTGCTGGAGTTCCAAAGATGAACCAGAGCAAAAATATGTCAAAGGAAAGCCTTTTTCCAGCAGGAAGGACCCAGCAATAACTAATTGTCCTTTGTGAACAACTGTTTTTTTTTACATGGCTTGCTTTAAAATGTTTAAGTCCTATATATACTTTGCAACAGGACGAGTAGCAAAAACAGCTGATCAAATAAGGTCACAATACGGATGCATTGCGAGTTCATAGATCTGCTTTTTTCTTGAAACTTTGAAAACCCTCACCTACAACCAAATATCCAAAATAGCGACACCAGGTGGTTAACTGTAATCATGTCTAGGACATTGGTTCTCAAAGTGGGTTTCGGGGACACCCAGGGGTCTTTGAGGGAGTTCCAGGGGGTCCCCAGCTAAATGAATCACTGCTAGAGCCATAAATATCTTCTCTTGTGGGGGTCCCTGGCATATCTTTTCAAATGGGGGTCTACGGGATAATAGGTGTCAATTTGGGGGTCCTTGACATGAAAAGGTTTGAGAACCACTGTTCTAGGAGCAGTCCATGTTTCATGTTCCATGGGCTAACAGTCCAACATTTGGCAATGAGGATATGAGTTCTGCACTGAAGTCTCTCTTAACGTTTCCTCTTGGCCTCAAACTTGTAGATAGCAGCAGCATTGGGGGTCTCCTTGCTAACTTTTACTTTCTTGATCTTATCCTGCATGAGGAACAAAAGAGACAAAAACTATTTTAAATATTTCCCCATCATTCGCTATCTGATGGCACATCCAAAACAAGCATAAATCCAAATCTGCTAAATGCAGTAGAGCAGTGAATCTCTTCACTTCACCTCTGTTCTAAAATGTTATTTGTTTGTTATCCTGTGTCTCCTCCTGACCTGTAAGTCTTTGCGGGTCTGGATCTTCTGGCTGATGACAAACATCTTCTTTTCCCTGTCAATCCTCTGGGACAGGAGTCTGTACTGGAGCCTCCTCTGTTTGGCTATTCTCTGCAGGTATGAGAGGGAAACATCTGATGAGTTAAGGGCCATTTTGACCGGAACGCAAATTTGTGTCACTTTAGATTTTAACCACTTTAACCATTATTTTATGTTTTAATTATTACAAAATTGCAGATCTACAAGCTCACTGCGAGCTTGTAGATCTGCTATTTTTGAAAAATCTTGAGCATTGGTGCAAGTCTTTGAATATTTTTGACACGATTCTACGAATGACTTCTAAATCCTTCTTCTAAATCAGTGGTTCTCAAACCTTTTCATGTCAAGGACGCCCACAATTACTTGCATTTGGCCTCAGACCTCGGTGTACAAATGTACACTGTCAAGAGTTACAGACTTGTATGGGTCCATTTAGACCCCTCTAAAGGAACCCACGGAGTTCCTGGAATCCACTCTGAGAAACACTGCCGTATATCACAATATCTACAGAGGCTCAGGCTGTGTGCTCAGAAATAAGACTTTTCCTGAATATTTAACCCAATTTCCAGGACTATATAACAATAATTCAGCTCCATAACAGGTCGCTTACTCCTATGCGCAATGCCCAAAGACAGGTAGTGTGTGCCAGTGGTTCTCAACCTTTTCAGGCCGTGACCCCCGAAAAAATCATGTTTTAACTGGGGACCCCCCACCCTGACGAGCACTAAGAGTTGAGGAATTTTGTATAACACGGTTCTATTGTGAAAATAGCCGATCTACATGCTCACAACGCCTCGCGTTGCGAGCATGTAGATTGGCTATTTTCACAATTTCTGCCTCTATATATTTGACAATTTGGCCCATGTTTAATTTGTCATTTCAGAGGTATTAACAAAATCAATAACCAAAGACAATGCATAGATATTTTTTCCAGGACCCTTGATAAATTCCAAAACTTTTCCAGTACTGGAAAAATATCTTTCTAATTTCAAAATATTTCCAGGACTTTCATGACCGCGGGAACCCTGAGTGTAATACATACTTTTAAACTGCGAGGTTCTGTAGCTCCCTTGATGGTCTTTGTCTCCAGGGTGCGCAGCGTGGGTCGATTGAACACCCTGTCCACCAGCTCTGGGGCCGTGTTCAGATGGCTGGCCAGGTCAAAGGACTCCACTGGAAACAATGCAACACAACTAGAGTTCATTTCCCGGAATTGCATTATTTCTTGGATTACACCTCAACACTATGAAATGGTCCATTCATGTGGTTTGATTGATTGATTGAAGACTTTATTAGAAGTTTGCATAGGAAAAGGTACAGTTTCATGACGGTGCAAAGAGCAGTTTGCTTTGACAATGACATTAACGCTGGCATTACTCTACCTTCTTTCTTGGAATCCACAAAGAAGGTATGCTTGTTTTTCTGTTTGCCATCAGCCTCCAGAAGATGGAGCTCTGCTTTCAACCTCTCGATTTTCTGAGAATGAAGGAACAACATTTCATTTGACACTTACTTTTAGTATTAGTAAGATATTGTAAAATTCTATTCAGAACAGGATAATGGGAGGGCATCAAATCTTAGCAGATACATTTTACTTCTAAATCACATTAGAAAAGGACACATTTGTAATGATCTTTGTTGGGGGAAAATAACAATCTTTCTTAACCTCTTACCTTAGCCTCAGCAACCCTCTTCATCTCCACATATCTGATATCCTGTGTTCTCATCACTTTCTTCTGCTCCTCTGTTAGCACTACATCGTGTTTTTCCTTGTTCTTGGTATGCACACCATCCTGTCATCATAGCAGAGCACAGGGGACACCATGTCAAATGTCGATAGTTTCAACACCAACCATTGACAGCCGAGCCCATATATTCAAACAGAACATTTGTATTAAATTACATTAAACTCACAAACAGCTGTACAGAAAAATGTAATTATCCTCTTTCAATCTGCAAAGTGTTATGAGCTACTTTCTGTCAATACATGTCATGCAAGAGATATTTTTTCTAATTGCAACTCTAGATTCAAGAAATTAAAAATTTAATTTAGAGTTGCTTGCGGCTAAGTGGTGTTCAGGGGCCTTCAAGGTTTCTTGGGGAGGTGTTCTAAATGGGCCCGTACAGGTCTGCAACTATGAGAAGAATGTACAAATGGAAACAAATGGGGGTCCATTTGGTTCCATTTGTACGTCAGAGGTATTGGGGTCCTTAAAAGTTTGAGTACCGCTGTTGTAAAGTGATGTACAGTAATAACACGTTTAATTTGTGAGTCATGTTTCCACACAAATTTGTACGATGGAGTGAGGTTGCCTGATGGGGTGAGGTTACCTGAATCTGGGAGCTGATCATGTTGAAGTAAAACTCATCTGGGTTTTTATCCTGGGCTTTCTTGCGCAGGGCAGAAAGAGTGTTCTGTTTTTTGTGGTAGTCACTGTAAAGTAAAATAAATAAATAATAATAATAATAACATCAGCATCAATATGATTAAACCTTAACTCTCAACCTGGTAGTGTCCCTATTTTGGACTTGTCATCATAGGCTATACTGTTCAAAGTTTCAAATATATGAGCGAACCGATCTCGGGCTCACAATGTGTCACATTGTGATGCTGTGTGAGCTTGCAGATCTGCTATTCCTGCAAAATATTTACAATCTTTATTGTATTGCATTTAAGAACATCAATGAAAAGAAGCAGGTAAGGTTTTACAAGTTATCCTTTTGATTAGGTGAGTCGATGTATGCTATTATAAGATATATGCCAATGTTTATTTAATGATCAATAAAGATATCAACAATCAATACGTTCATAATGAATCTTGTAGGCCTATACATCCCAATGTCAATGTTTTACTATGATTTAGAGACAAGTTAGTCAACAGCAGCTGACTGTCAAAGACTCATGGCATGATTTAACAATTAACATGTAAATAATACGTACTCTGCACGGAGTTTGTAGTCCTTCTTCTTTTCCAGAAACCCCAAATGATTCCTGAATCCAGGCTGGTGAGGAAGATATTAACACATGATAGACATTATGTATTACAGCATAATACTGTGTTGCTGCATATTTAAACTACTCGAGTTACTTTCAAGCGTTAAACCTAATTATCAGGAGTGTATGTTTTACTTTGTATTATCTGGCAATCTACTGTACCAACAGATGGCAGTTCAGCTCGGCTAACCGGCTAAGATGCTGCTATAGTCAACACAAACAGTGAATGTCTCACCTGAGATCTTTCATGGTGGTTTTTCTGTTTGGATTTCAGTGCTTTCCTGAACGAGGACATGTTTGTAGATCGTGCCAAACAGTAATGAATGAAATCAACTATTTAAGGTCTAAGAACAGACACACATGCATAAACAAGTCCTGCTTCTCTCTCTGCTTCCTTTGGTGAGCCACGTGGGTTGTTGACTACGGAAGCTGTACTGTTACAATTCTTTCTGGCAGATTCGACACAAGAGTCAAGGCACATCTTCAGTAGGCCTATCGTAAATAAAATAATAAAAATGAAACGGTAAACTTAACTTGCTGTATCAACCTATGTTACAATTGAATATACATCGTATTTTATTCGTGAAACTTCAGCCAGGACAAGTAATCAACATGCTGTCTCTGTTTTTGTACAACTTTTATATTCAACAGTAGGTGGCACTGTTGTCAAAGTTATGCAAATCGAATCATAGCCAGTTCCACAGATGGAATCTGTATACTTCACTGTTACTTCTATACATGAACCCCTGACCTAAACAGTCACAATACAGTTTGAACCAACACATACAAATAATTGACAGGAGGGGTGGGGGTCGGGGCTCTAGGGTTGTGGTTTTCAACCAGTGGTCCTTGAGAGGGTTCCAGGTGGTCCCCAGCTAAATGATGGGGAGTTGGTAACCAAATTGACCCTTACAGATTTTTAAGGGTAGCCTAACTTATTTTGTAAGCGGTGAAAGCCGCTTCCAAGGAGTGGCTTTGTGTGTCCCATGTCCATATATGGTCATTTCAGTCCAGAATGAACAGGTTTTATCAAAAACAAAATGTGTGTCCCATGTCCATATATGGTCATTTCAGTCCAGAATGAACAGGTTTTTATCAAAAACAAAATGTCTGCCACCTCATGTCCATATATGGAGAGAGTGTTTTTTACTGGTGATTCAGTCAGAGTGTATGAAAGGGTGCGCTCGTTTTATTGTCCACGACATTGCAAGCGGCGCGAAGGCCAGCGGACCTTGGTCCTGCTCTTCGCCCCACCAGTAAAAAACACCATCCCCCATATATGGTCATTTCAGTCCAGAATGAACAGGTTTTTTCTGTCCCGTATGTCCAGAAGAATATGTGTGTAGTGTCCGTCCCGGTCTGATGATTGGATACTTTGAGGATTGGTCAAGCTTCACACGACAATTCGGCCCTCCAGATAAAAACATGCATTCATTCATTCAGAATGTATAGATCACAGAGTTCATAACACATAGAATAAAAGTTCACCGCTTCACTTCGAACCGAGGTTTGATTTTTAAACACCTGAATTACTTAATTTACAAGAAAGCTACACAATTACTGAATGTATAGAAGAATTGTTATTTTTGATTGAACTGTCATCAGTCCTATATGGTACCACATCTATACAGCATGGAATTGTGGAGAAAATCGTTTTGGGTCTGAGAGGCTGGATCTCATCAAATGGTGGTCCATGGCTCAAATGCCGAGTAAATAACGGACCTTGATACTTTTGCTTCCATGGAACAAGAGATATTTTCCTTCCTTATTTTATTGCATAATATCCAGACCAGACATCTAGGCCCAACCAGTCTGAGAGCCACAACAAAGTTAAGTGAGGCTGGTCACATTGATGAGTTCATCAGTAGGCTATGCATAGGCCAAGGTTTTGAAACACAAAATGACTTTGGACATCACAATGACTGCTTGCATTTGGCTAGGGGAGTTTGTACAAGTCACTTGTACTGCATGTGTGTTCCTGTCTGGCAGGGACATGCTGGGCCCCTGATTCAGTCCGGGAAAAAGAGTTGGAGAGGCCCTCATTGCGTGCTATAGAGAGAGATCTGCTGCTACTTTGCCATTTCAGATCATGACAAGTGACAAGCCAGTGGGCCAATTACATGGGTTATATTTCGTCGTTGTCGGGTGGAAACCTTGTCCAAAACCGTTTGTTTTGTATTTATCATTAATAAATCATCATTTATAAATAATTTTTAAAATTATTTAAACTAGTGAAAACAGGTGACGCTGAGTAAAGCAAAAGCAGAACAAGATTTAATTTATATCAAAATTGTTACCTGAAATTACTCGCTCAGCATACTAAAAAGAAATATGGACTATAATATATATGGACTCTATATACCCTTCTTTAAAACCGGTCTAAAAGAGCACATCGAGGTGGCTGCAAATTGTAACTGGCCCCTGTAGAAAGTAACAAGTCTAAGCTTATCACCAGAAATGTCATCCTCTTAGCATTCTTTTATATAGATCTGTGCTGTGCCTTTTTATTTTTTGTGCAAACTGTTAATTCATTAATTCAATGAATCAAGTCAACTAGATCTACAATTCTATGTTGCAAAGAACTAACCTAATGTCGCCACAATGAGCTTGAGGCTGTTGTATTAGAGCTGACGTCACTTTTTTTTATCCAAATGGTGGATATCTCATTTTGCGGATACAAATCTTCACAAGTTCCTCTCACTGAAGTGGTTAGCATGACAACAGCGTACTTTTGCGGGGATGGTGGGGGGAGAAGATGCTGGCGGGGTCACCAGGCTCCCTTGGGGAACGCCGCTCTCTCCACTTCCTGACACGATACTCCAAGGAGAGACAAAGACAAAGCCGCAGTGGCACCAGTCCCCTAATCTCACCCAGACTCCAAAACTCTTTGTGGATGTGGAGATGATGCCAAAAGGAGGATAGAAGGAAGGATATTCCACTAAACAGCCATTTTTTCCCCACTCACATATCCCCACCTCCCCAACCGTCCGCAAAGAATGTGTTTTATATGTGTGAGATTTGCCCGGCATGCAGAATGTTCTGCGGGAGAGATGCGAACCCCGTGAATGGGATCACTGTTTCCACATTATGTCACAAACATGTTTGTCAGTCTGATGATGGCTAAATGACCCCGGTCCCAGCGAGGGCTCAGGCCCGAGGCCCGGCTTCAGCCGCTCGCCCGCAAACATGTGTTTAACAGCGCAAACACAGATGGCAGTCAGGATTTACGGGTTGAATGTGTCTGCGTTCTGACTTACAGGGCTCCTTGCTGTTTAATTCATGTGAGTATTCATCATTACAAGTGAAACGCCATGGTGAGCCACAGTGGGGGTAAATACTACTTTGGAAATGGGAGGCTCGTAACAAGCTGATGCAAGACCGGGGAAGGACAAGAGGCTGTGGTCTCTTCAAGGGTCAGTGATAAGAGGAATGCCCTTGTGGGACAGATGGATGGCCTCTTGGCTTTCTAATACGACCCTGTAAAAATAACACTGCTGACATAAGACTGCTGCATTTGGGCTGAGCTCAGGCCTCTGGTATGTTTCCCTTCCTTGACCATGGTTGGCCATCATGCACAGCGGGGCCAACCCTGTCAGAAATGTCCCATAGCAGGATTTCCCCCCGGTCTGGTTGCCTCATTGTACATTCTCAAACAAATTGACTGCTTTAACTATTGAAGAATAGCAGATAATATACAAGCTCACAGTGCCGCGCTGCAAGCTTGTAGATCTGCTATTTTTGAAAAAACGTAAAAATGTGTGCACATTTTTCAATATATATTTTTCAAAGGAAACTTTTGTAACTCAGATCTCTGCTTCTGGGGGGGTCCCTGGAACAACATATTTTGAGATGGGGGTTTGCGGCCAAATACATTTAATTTTGGGGGTCCTTGACATGAAAAGGTTTGAGAACCAATGATTTAGAGGAAGGATTTAGATGTCGGTTCAAAGATCCGGTCAAAGATATTCAAAGACTTGGACACGTTTTCCACGATTTTTCAAAAATAGCAGATATACAAGCTCACAGCGCGGCACCTTTTCAATAGTTAAAGCATAAAAGAATGGTTAAAATCTGACGCGACTCGGACTCCAGGTATTTGAGGGTTAACTTGCAGCGATAGAGGTAGGCCTACCATTAAGGAGCTCGTTCACATGTGAAATCAACACTATAGACGAGTCAAAAGGCAGATTGCAACAATAATTCACGTGGTAGAAGATTCCCTGCCTTACCTCCCTACTGTCTCCTTTGTTACTCAGGAGCCAACCTTTGGCTGTGCTGTGGGAGCGGCAGCTCCTGGACAGGGTCCTCAACCACAACCTCCTGTAAAATGTAAATCGTCTACAATTAACTGCCAGTCTGGTGCTTATTTTCCCTGCTGGAGTTTTGGGAGGGTGAATATTACGGCATTATCTGTTTTATACTGCAGACACAAAGCACTGGGACGGAGAGAAGTAGCGGTGGCCCAGACATGGGCAATATATTTCACTTTTGCATGGTCACAGACAGTTCTGCTTATTTCCCTCTAGCAGCGGTTGTCTAAAGGGTGATGACATAGTAATGGCCAAAACGACCACTGGAGCAATCATGACTACTTTAACATGACTGGCATTGCTACATTTGCACATTTACCATCATGAGTGCATTTAAAATACATACACTATACTCAAAATAAGATACCTTATTTTTTTATATGAGATACTTAAAGTGTGGTTCCTGTGGAAATAAGCCTCAGCTTTCTAGGATCTCCTTTTAGTTGACCTTGTACCAGTGATTTGTAGTCATGAAACTGTACTTTTTTCTATTGCAAAAAATAAATTCTTCAATCAATCAATCAACCAAGACAGTGATATCTAAAGAGAAATGTGGTACCTCATGAAGAATTAAATTTGTACGCAAAGCCGTCGAGAGAAAGAGTTGCATCAAAGTAGGGTGGTCACGTGGTTCCTGTTGCTCTGAAGAGTTCAGAGTGTGATGTTTGAATCCACTGGAACAGCGCTAACAATGCAGATATTAGGTATAATATATTTACTACATAATACAAGTAGGCCATACATGGCCTACTTGTGCACGATGCGCAAGTTGGCACCTCGACAGAGTGCGGTTGTAGTTCTTTCTTTACTTTTTTTATACTTTCAGATAATCTCACTGAGTATGAACTGAATATCAATCATCCACTTAGTCTCTTAAAGGAGTAGTTCACCCCCAAAATGACTTTTTTTCCTATTGATTACTCAAATGCATTTGGGTCCCCATCCGGAATCAATGGGGATACATTTATTGAAATCAAATTATTGTCCTAGGAATACGACAAAAAACTACGGCATGGCATGAGTAATCAATAGAAAAAAGTCATTTTGGGGGTGAACTACTCCTTTAAATCCTCAATCCACCAATGTTGGGCGTAATGAAGTGGACAGTCAACATGATGTTCAGTGTGCTGTCACTTAAAGTTACTTGAGAGCAGTCTATTCAGTTTATAACACATCATTAAGTATGTGTGTATGGCATTATTTTACACACAGAAGCTTTAGTAGTGGCATAATATGAACAAATAGGATAATCGAATGACACTAACTAAATCAACCTCATTTCAAGTTTCTACAGTAGTGCTCTTTGAAAGGCTACATGGAAACAACAAACAAGGGAAAGAGCAGATGCCATCCCAACTATCTTAGCACTGGCGTCATAGACTAGCCACATGAAGTCTGAGATCTGCATGAAGCCACATTGTTATTTGACCCAGTCTTGTTGTCATAATATAATAATCATCCACACAGTCTCATACTCTTGATCAAGTCATTTTAAGTACGACTATACTGCCGGCTGCTCTGCCACAGAGGGAGCGACAGAGAGCCTATTTCAACCAGGCACTAACCTGTCCAGTGCTACTGTGCACCTCTGTCCTAAATACTCTAATAAATGTGTGATCAATTTCACTTCTCAGTAACTGAAAGCTGCTTAACCACATCAAGTCTGAATTAAAAAGGACCACAATTGAAACAAGCCCAAGCACTTTTTTGAGGTATCCTTTTAGTTGACCTTGTACCAGTGAACTGTACTGTCACCAAGAAACTGTGCCTTTTCCTATGCAAACTTCTAATAAAGTCTTCAATCAATCAATCAATCAATCAATCAATCAATCAATCAATCAATCAATCAAACAATTCAGTTTTACACATGCAAATAATCATATAAAGGACAATACAACAGAAGGAAGAGTAGATGTCATTCTCGATTAAATTAGTGTGGTTTCTATAGGCAAAACACTATTGTACCCAGTCCGAGATCTTTTTTTCCCAGCAAAGTGAACCAGTGCTTTCTCTGACAAATGTTATCCGGGTTGGGCGCAGGTTGGGCTGCTGCACAACAGAAAGGTTAAGCTTTTGGTCATCACTTAACATCACAATATCTAATATAAATGGTAAGATGGAATTCATTTCCCAGCAGATTCCTCGTGACTCGCGTCACGGCAACCACACTTGCAATTTCACAGAATTGCATCTTTCTAGTTGATTTTACAATAATTACAAATAAATCAGGACACTTATGATATTGATAATATTGTGACTATAAGAAATATATTATTCACATATTGACAAACTATGTATGGCTAATATTCTGGACACTTATTTACATATTTTGAATATATGTAGACATTAAATATGTAGACATCCTACCTGGAAATACTGTTTGTTTAAAAACATTAAATAGCTACGTGGTGCACCAATTCCTATCTTCTGACTTGCCCATGCACCTGCTACACTTATATCCCAAATATTTTCCTGGCTACTTATTTGGCATTTTGGCAGTCTATTCCACAAAATACTGAGCTACTGTTCCATCTTATTTCACACAGCTACCATTATTGCCAATACTAGACTCCAAGAAAACATCTTACTGCCCTATTAAGGACCAATTCTTCTTTCATAATATTTTCTTTATTTATTTTATTTTTGAACCCCAGCCCTCTTCCACTTTAATCCTGGACACAAGCCTGTGTGAAATTATTTGGAATACATTGCATATCCCAGATCACCCAGCTGTTTAGGATTTGAGCTAGAGCTGTGCCTGCATATTCAGCCAACAATACAGATGTACCATATTCAAAAGTTAGAAGCTTCTCCAAATTAAATTTATAATTGACTCTTTGTGTAAAGTACATTGTCCCACCCGTGGCCAGCCCCTCTGCGTGCCTTTTGGTCGCTGTTGCTTGGTTGGACAAACAGCCTCTCTCCATCCACTACCATTGAAAAAAATCATGTTTTTCCATTGCCTCGTATTGATATTGATTGATATATTTAATATATTAAATTCTTATTTTAAACACGGCCTGAGTGAAAAGGAACATCTCAGGTGCAGTGACTGGGCATAATGTTAGTAAACTCAGCATAACAACCAGAAGGCAGTCAACCAGGGCGGTACACGGCGGCTGGAGTCTGCTGGTTGGTCGGTCAGGGGCCACTCAGAGGGCTGAGAACATAATATAGTTCAGGCTTTGCTCGTCAAAATACTTAAAATCACACCTTTTAATCCCAGGTCATCTGAAATGCATTGACCATATTCACACAGCGGCCATCGTGCCAGAATTGCTACCCTAGTTTCCACCCTATGTACTGTAGGTACAGTTCTCAATGCAAATCTCAAACATGGCCGCCAGGTGAATATGGTCTATTGTCTGAGACTCACTATAAATGTGTCAGCAGTCGCTCCCAGCTCTGGCTATCTGGAACTATCGAAGGTCTGCATGACCCACCATTAATTAAGTGTGCCTGCCATGCAATGGCAAAACACTTATTGTAATCCGCCATACATAGTTAAGTGTGCCTGCCATGCAATGGCAAAACACTTATTATAATCCGTCATACTTATATATACAGTATATACTGTATGTCGCCCCAAATTTCGGCACGTAACTGCCGCACAATTTACGCCACCCCCGCAATATATACATCAAAACGTGCGTCTCGGCCGGGAATGGGGTGCTATTACTTTTCTTTCCGATCCGCGTCACCATGGCGATGTAATTCGCAAAAAACAACGCCCAAAAACCCCATTGACTTTGAATGGAGGACTCCAGAAACTTTGGCGCAACATAACTCTGCCATACTTTTGCCTAGCAACGTGATATAAACTTTAAAACGCTCACACGACTTTGGACTTTTTCCGGCCAATAGGGACGAGCTGTAATTGATTAAGCTCCGCCCCTCTGTATTCCTATTGGCTGGGCTTTAAACAGCCATTACTCCAGTTCACAGCATGGCATCGTCTTGAAACTTGGTGTCTGGACTTAAACGGCCAATAGGAACGAATTACTTAAGTCCCGCCCCTCTTAAGCCCTGCCCCTATATTCCTATTGGCTGAGCTTTAAACATCCATAAATCCAGTTCACAACATGGTACCGTCTCGAAACTTGGTGTGAGTACATAGATGGCCAATAGGGACGAGCTGTAATGATAAGCCCCGCCCCCTCTGTCTTCCTATTGGCTGGGCTTTAAACATCCACTTCCCAATACATTACTGGTCTCAAACTCGGTGGGTGGTCCCACAGTTCCAACGGCTAACTGCTAATGCTAACCGCTACTTCCGCTAATGCTAAGCTAAAAATGCTAATGCTAACAAATGCTAATGCTAACACATGCTAATGCTAACAAATACTACTGCTAACCAATGCTAATGCTAACACATGCTAATGCTAACACATGCTAATGCTAAAAAAGCTAATGCTAAAAATGTTCATGCTAAAAATGCTAATGTTAGCAATGCTAATGCTAAAAATGCTAAAAATGCTAATGTTAGAAATGCTAAATGCTAATGCAAGGTAATGCTAATGTAAAAAATGCTAATGATAATGTAAAAGAATGCTAAAGCTAATGCTAATAAAGTGCTAATGTTAAAATGTTAAAGCTAATATTAAAAATGATAATGTTAAAAATTCTAATGCTAATGCTGATGTTAATGTTAAAGCTAAAAATGCTAATGCTAACACCAACCACTACACAAGGTTGCACACACTTGGCGAGCTGCAGGCACACTTAAAGTTTCTTCTGCAAAATGTTCTTTTCTAGTGTACAATAATTTGACTGATGGTTGTGTGCACAGGTGACACAACTATCTCTCAGTGGATCATTTGCATGACGCTTTCAAAGTGTTAATTATTATTATTTTCACTTGAATATACCTTATGTGTTACCGTCTCACCAAAATGGCTGTGCATCAAATAACAATTAGACAATGGCACAGTTTTGTGCTTTGATGGGTCTATTAAGTTTGAAGCACTTTTGCTAGATGACGCTAGTTGTTTGTTGTGACCTTACTGATGAATCCTTGGCATCTTGTCCTAGATTTCACCCACACTCAAATAATACCAAAATGGCTCTGTAATTTTTTAGCATTCCATTTAATCATAAGTTCAAGGCCATGATGCGCGTTATGGCTAAGCTAATTTGACTCAGGAGTTTTAAAAATGCCATATCGTATTAGTGTACTAAATGTCATTTAGCAACGCATGACAGTCATCTGGGTAGTTGTAAAAGCTTTTGTTTGCACTATAGGCTTAGTAGGTAGTTTGTAACTGTAATACATTTGGTTTCCATGTAGTGATGCGTGCTTGCATAACATCGTTTTGCTATGGCAAAACGCTGAGGAAAAAGGCTACAGACATACGACATATGACATCACTAGACAAACATGATGCTACGTACACACATTTTACTATGGCAAAACGCTGAGGAAAAAGACTAGACACACGCACAGCCACTTATAGGAGTGGTTTGCACCGCTCAAAAAAAGACGCTAAAGGGTTATCCAGTCCATTCAAAAGTGATGAAAAACTGTTGTGACCAAACCTCCATATGTGATGAGTTGGAAGTGAGAATATGCTGATTGCGACCGAAGGTCACAGTTTAGTATGTGAAACGACACATCATGTATCCGTCTGGACGTGCTCTGACATCACACTCTGACATCACTGTGATGGCAGGGGAACCACACTAACAGAATCCCTTTAATGCCCATATATGGAGTTCCCTGATGTCATCAATATTAAGCCCATATCTAACAGGACTTCATATGGCAATGCCCATATATGGAGGCCACATCGACCACATACCACACTAACAGAATCCATATTATGGCCAAGACAGATGGCCAAGACAGTCCATATCTGTGTGACTGGTTCTACAGACAGGGATCTCCATCATCCATGTATGGGCATAAAAGGGATTGTATGTATGATGTCAGATGTCATAGATATCATAGGACTTTCACATAACAAATAACCGAGTAAGCATGCTTGGGCGCTCACAGCATATCTCCATATACTGGATATACATCACTGGCCAGATGGCCAAGACATGGCGCGACCTCGCTTGTCGCCCTGAGGCGTCTTACCAGTAAATAAGGCAGTTGTAGAGTATTTCTGTGTTGGTAATGTCAAGTGGGAGAAAAAATGTTGCATTCAAAGCAAAACGCTCAGTTCACGGGTAGTACTTACGACTTGAAAACTGGCGTCAACAGCGTTTGCACTCCTGTGTAGTTCAATATGGTCACAAATTTCAAAGGTCACATTCCAAAATCTATCAAGTTGTCATAACAACAGCATAAATAAAAATAAAGTTACAATGATTACATTTCTGCACGAACATTCCCACTGAATGACTCTTCTGTTGGTTTCACCGCAGTGCACGAAATACGTCATTGCTAAAGTTCTGACTGTGTACAACTCAGTATTGCAAAAATGCTAGCACACATAGCTTAACGTAACTCAATTGGCTTCTTCTCATTCACCTTTTGTTTTTCAAAGCTGAGTATAGACAGATTCAGCGTGTCACACATTACAGAATGGCCCCTCAACCTATTTTGGAAGAAGGGGACCAGTGAGAGACTCATCAGACTATCTCTCACACGATGAATAGACAGGCTTCTCTCCTCTAATTTGTTGTGTGCAGTCTTTACAGGCCTACGCCTCAGAGTGTAAAATTAGAATTCATAATTAAGAGGCAGTGTGGCGAACAGAAGGGGGCAAATATAAGTATCAGGAATCACACTGTTGCAATTGTCACATGATTTGCTGTGACTCACGTGCCTGCAGTTGTGTAGAAAATTGAATAATGTAATCCCACCCAATCCAATCTTGATCACTATCTACTGTCACGATCTACTATAGTATGGGGCTTGGTAAATGGTTTGCACTTCCACAGTGCCTTTATCCAAGGTGCTTTACAATGTTTGTTACAGAGGCAACCATGCAAGGGGTCCATGTCTTGCTCGAGGACACTTCGACAACAAAGCTCAAACCGGCTGCTCTAATTCCTGAACAAAAAAGGCTACTTCTTCCCAGCACCAACAAAAATGGCATCCAAAATAATCCACATGAAACATTTTACTTTTAAAACAGCATTCGAAAAGGTCCATTAAAAAAGAAAAAAAAAAAGAAAACATTTTTTCAATGATTTTGACAGGTGACAATAGTGAAATCAAATGTATGAATACTGCCTCTGTCTCTTTCCCTGTCTATGTGCGTGCGTGTGTGTTGCAGTGTGTGTGTGTGTGTGTGTGTGTGTGTGTGTGTTTGTGTGTGTGTGTGTGGGTGGGTGGGTGGGTGGGGTGGGTGTGTGTGTTTGTTTGTGCACACATTTGTAGGTGCACAAGTACATATCTGTTTTTTATAATGCTTGTATGACATACAGTTGAGAAGACAGTGAAGAACATGATGGAAAATGATGGAAAATGTTGACTGTTGAGCTGGCCATTGGGGGCCTGTATCCCTAGATACCAGCTGGGGTGATAGGCTCCTGGAACAATGCTATCTGTGATTGGGCTGGTGCTTGTGTCAACATCAGTGTTTCAACATGGCCAAGACAAATCTAGCTGTTTATCACTTTCTGACTCACGGGAGCAGGTGTATGATTACTTTATATAGCCTAATAAAAAACAACACAAGCTGTTCATACACATGTGGGAAGTCACAACCTCAGCTGAATCATGTAATAATAAATGATACCTATACCAGGACTGGAGGATATAATCTATCTATAAATGCGAGAAGTCTCTGCGTGTCTGTCTGTCTGTCTGTCTGTGTGTCTGTAATCCGCGTATCTCGAGAACCGTTCGTCCCACCGGCTTCAGATTCGGCACGCGCGTTCCCCGCCGCGGCACGGAGTGCAGTGCCGGGTCTCGACCCGACCCGACGCGCGGTTTTCCCGAACCGGCGCGAAACGTTCGGAATCTCCTTATGCGGGGTTGATTGTTGACATCAGGCTGTTCCGGAGGAAATCGGCGAAAGCTCTGACTCATTGTGACATCACTTCATAAAAGGCTCTGACATCACGTACGCCACATGAGTCAACAAAAAATCTCTGTGAGTGTGTATGTATGTATGTAATCCGCGTATCTCGAGAACCGTTCGTCCCACGGGCACGCGCATTCTCCATATATGGGCATAAAATGAATGCCCCCATATATGGGCATAAAATGGATTGCAGACAGACAGATACAGATATCTCCATATATGGACATAAATGGACAGAGGCAAACAGATGGTCAAAGATCTCCATATATGGGCATAAAATACAGATATCTCCATATATGGGCATAAATGGACACAGGCAAACAGATGTTCAAAACGGGTCCTATGACAACAGGTATAATGAGGTTTGCATTAAAGGGGGAACCGGCACTGTGTCTGCAACACAGTTGGAGGCACAGACAGATACTCCATATATGGGCATAAAATGGACGCAGATAGACAGATATCTCCATATCTGGGCATAAAATGGACCCAGAACTATAACTGCAGTGATCTCCATATATGGACATAAAATGGACGCCGACAGACAGACAGACAGATACAGATATCTCCATATATGGGCATAAATGGACACAGGCAGACAGATGGTCAAAACGGGTCCTGAAGGGCGGGGCATTCATTCCCTATTTACATTGTTCCGAGTTGGCCAGGTCGCCGACTAGACGCCGCCCAGCTTCTAGTATAATATAATACAAAGAGGATCTAAAGGCATTTTATGGGACACACAAGTTTTGCTTGGAAAAGCTAAATGCACAATGCAGTCCCATGCACACACCTTTTGCACATATACAGTATTCCTGTAGGCATTAGAGTTGGTTTATTCATCAGTAGTAGGCCTACACTGATTGCTAACCATTTCCAGACATTGGCTTGCCCATATTCAATATCTCATTTAGTGTCTAGCTCTATAGCCTATAAATAAGCATCTTAAAAAAGTTAATACGTTTAAAAAATGAATAGAATACAAATAATAATACAATAAAAACATTCTAAAGAGAGATTCATGAAACGAGAATCCAGTAAAAAAGAAAAACAAGAAGGAAAAGAAGAAGGTGTAGGGGGAGTCTCGTTTACAACCAGATCACTTGTTGTTTAAAAGGCCCAACTCAACTGGGAGACTCTCTCGTCCACATTTTCGCACTATAGTCTATCTGCTCCGTTTGAAGTCGAGGGAGGGAGGAATTCTCTCCTCAATATCGGGGCGGGATCTTGTGACTCACTAGCAACTTCCTCAGCAGTAGTAGGACAAAAAGTAGCCGGTATAGTAGGCTGTAACAGTCTTATCGCCCCCAGAGGTTTGACTATAGTGAAAGAAACAAAAAAGTTTAACATTTTGCGTCCTGCTGCAAGCGCCGGGCGCAGTGACTCCTCGCCGTTTGAATGTCTGCGGACACGGAGGATCGTCAGGTTGCAAAGGTGCCGTCCACTGCTGACATAACTTCGGGTAAGAGAAGCGTCACATCTTTCTTTCTTTCTTGGACTTTTTTACTCCTCCGACTTTCAACATCATTCTTTACGTTCCCGTTGGATTCCACCCTCACACAAAACGCTGCACACTTTGACATCGTATGTTTTTTCTTTTCTTTTCTTATTTCAACTGCCAAGGAATAAGTGGTGACATTAGAATTAAGAATAATTTGCTGATTAAGAAATATGGTATAAATGTAAACCATAAAGATGCTGTGGCTTTGAATGAATGAATGAATGAATGACAGCAGTCCTATTTGTAGCCAAAATCACAGGTAAATTAAGGACTGTTGTCCTCTGGTTCAAAGTTCAAACCTTTCAATTTTAAGAAAAGACATGATGTAGGCTAGTCTACCTAGGGCAGTGGTTCTCAAACTTTTTCATGTCAAGGACCCCCAAATTGACACTTATTAGCCCGCGGACCATTTGAAAAGACATGCCTGGGACCCCCATAAGAGAGCTTTTTTATGGCTCTAGAAGTGATTCTCAACCATTTTAATTTCAAGGATCCCCAGTTTGACACGCATTATTAGGCTATACGGACCCCCATTTAATGGCATTTCTATCTCTGGGACCCCAATTTATACGCCACTTTGAGAACCACTGATGTTGATGTTGGGGTCGGGTCCTATGGACCCCCTATGGACCCAGTCTAAGGAGTAGGCTAACATTAAAAGTATTGGACAAGAAGTTTGACCATGCAGGTGATCCTATAAAGGGCAACAAAATGAATGCTCTAGCAGGCCTACATTAATACATCATCACGCAGAACCATGTTGATTTTCAGCCCTGTATTGTTTTAGCCTTTCCTTTATTTATTTGTATTATTTACTATTATAGTTCAAAATGTGAGATTGCTGACTGAACTTGGTCTAAAGGTGGTGGTGGTGGAGCCAGGGCTTTGACACTATGACAAGACTTCATACTTCACACCTTAGTCAAACACATTGCCTGGGGGAGATGCCTGGAAAGCGGAACATGCATGGGGAAAGCAAGCCGGGACCACTTCCTGTGACAAGTGAGGGGTCCGGTGGTGGTCTGCCTCTGGACATTTTCTGTCTGCCTGCCTTTCTCGCTGTTGTCGTTTCTCGTGCCTTTCAACTTCTATACCTTCTTCTCAAACAGACAGATAGACAGACAGACACACACTCACACACACCTACTGTATGTCCACCTACATCTCTCTCTGGGCCCATACCCCACACCACTCACACACACCTACTGTATGTCCACCTACCGGTACATCTCTCTCTGCCTCTGGACCCATACCCCACACCACTCACACAGACACTACAGAGAGAGAGGGAACAGCTCCAGAGAAAGTGTGCAGATATTAGATTTGTGACCCATAGTGAACTGTGTCGAGTCAGGAGGACCAACTGTCACTATGGCAGGCCAATAATATATCGATATTGTATCGATATATTGTATCGATAGCGTCTCTGACTTGTGATATAGCGAAAGTGTTGTCTTTACTCAGTTTTAGTCACTTATTCGATACTGTCACGCAACCTGCTCACAACCGGTTGTAGATTGGCTGCTTTCACTCTTTTTGGAAAATGTTTGAAACTTTTAAAAGAATTGTCAATACGACATAATTATTGTCACAATATCTATATATTACAGATTTGGTAAAAAAACAAACATATCATGATATTTGTCCCAGAAACTGCCATGCAGCTGAGAGGTATGTGGATGTCTCGAGGAGCAAAGTCCTTCAGGCTAAGCTTCTCTTCTTCTCCTTAAGAGCAGCAGGAAGTGGGATGTGGCAGTAGTGTACGTCTGGGATGGGTGTGTCTGTGTTGCGGCTTTAGAGTTTGTTTAGTGTATACATCATAAATGCAGTACTGACTGTAGTAGTACTAGAAGTTGTAGTTGTAGCGTGAGGACCCGGCGATATCATTGCTATCATCTTAGCCGTGCTGTTTTGTTTGCTGTGGTAGCTGGATAACCTTTAATCTGTAGTAAAGTACAGTATTGTGTGCTGTGGCCATTGTCTATGCGGAAGATTTCACAGGCTAAATGTCATGATACAAAGATGGTGATGTTTGCCCACATTGACCCTACAACTGCTGTTACATGCAGACCACAACCGTATTAGTGGGGCGGCATAGCTCAGGGGTAGAGAAACCGTTATTAGAGCACGAAGGGTTCCCGAAGGGTTCCCAGTTCGAATCCGGGCTCCCCCTGAGTTAATGTCGAAGGGTCCCTGGGCAAGACTCTGAACCCCACATTGCTCCCGGTGAGCTGGTTGGTGCCTTGCATGGTTTCCTCCACCACCGGTGTATGAATGTGTCCGTGAATGGGTGAATGTAATGCACAATCTCTGTAAAGCGCTTTGGATAAAAGCGCTATATAAATGCACCATTTACCATTTAACATTTATTAAAGAACACCACGTTCCTACCAATGTTAGGAGTGTGTAATAACCAATGTTTGAAGGCCTTGAATGGACTTGGCACTCAAATGCAATACAATTTAATCACAAATGAAAATGCTTTCTTTAGTTTTTGTAAGAATTATTTTGGAATTGTAATTCAATTGGAAAGTCTGTCTCATGCTTGCGTCGCTTGTGTCAGACGGGCCTCTCATATTCTGCAGTCAGACATCACCGTAATTCAATTATACATTCCAAATTTGATATGAAGTGTTCCGAAAAACAATCATTCACATCAAAATTCAGGAATGTGCCTCTTTTATTTATCGTCACTTGAACCTGGCTTGATACATTTAGATTGAATTACAACCAAACTGGGTGACCCCAGAACATCTGAATTGACCGAAATAGCTCCGCTCTGCAGAACCATCACGTCATGCGGCCGTGGCCGCGGATGAAATACTGCAGGAAACAGATTGGCTGAAGACCCAAGCTGTTTGCAATGCATGTTCTCTCAACTACTGAACAAAATGCATAGCTTTCTTTGACCCCCCACCCTCCCTCTTTCTACTGACAACTTACCGAACTGAACGTCCACTTTAAGAAGAATTTGGTGCCTGGGGGCACCCTGCTGTCCTTACACAACTGGGTGTTATATTTTTAACGCAAACTGCTCACACAATAACAAGCAAAAAACTAAACCCCACAGCCATGACCAAAAACACAGTCATTCTGTCATATTTAGCGGCTGGGAACCTTGCCTTGCACGGAGGAGTCTAGTATGTCATATTTTTGTTTGCTTTTTTTCTTTCCTCTGTCTTGTTGTTCCCTCTTGCTCTCTCATTCATGGCGGCGTTGGAGCGACACAGTTCCAGCCAGCCTCCACCACGGTCACATTCTTTGGAGGTTTCAGTATTTTCTGAAGGTTAGCCCTGCGTGGTGGTTGGACTGGTGCCAGCTCTAAACTACAGTGGAACTGTAGCTAAATGACTCGGATTGGCTGTGGCTGTGGCTGAGTTGTTTTTTTTTTTGGAGTGGTTGCAGCGGGGGGGGGGGGGGGGGGGGGGGGGGGGCTTGGCATCTTTTGAACCCTGGGCATTGATAATGATGGAGAAACGCTGGTCAAGTGTTTGCAGGTGGTTGGAGCAGGATTAAAAGCTGCTCGCTTTTCTGGACCCTTCATTGTCTTTCTACCGCACAAAAGCCATGGGAATCTGTTGGTTTGCTGTGTATTGTCTCACATAACGCGGTAACTTTGTGCATTTGAAAATATACACTATGTTTCCCAGGCCAGATGTACCTGGCTATAACTATATTTCCCAGAGTTAGTTATTCCAAATGCTTTTTGGCCTTTCATTCAGTTCTCAAACTTTTTCATGTCAAGTACGCCCAAATGTACACTTATTAGCCCACAGACCCCCCATTTGAATTCAGGAGGGACGACCATTAGGTTGAAGGGGCTTTATTGACAAGAATGAAAGCATACAAGCAGCAATATAGCACATAGAGATAAGCAGCAAATACAGCAGCAACTAATGACATGAGCAGCAGATAGCATAATGGAATAAGCAGCAAGCATGGTTAAATGCAGCACTATCTAAACTTCAAGCGGAACCTAGGAGTGGCATATGGATTCTACCATCGGATCAGTGTACCGCGGGTCACGATATATATAACGTTATATCGTGAATTAAGCTCTCCGTGGACACATGATCCGATACCCCCAGCGGGGATAAGCATAATCCATTGAGGTGGACGCTGGGGATGGCGGTGGGGCAGCGTTGAGCTTAGCAACTGACTATAGCTGTGCAGCTAGGTCTAATGTACTCTGGGTAAGGGGGGGGGCTGAGGCCGCTGGCCCCCGCCCCCCCCGGCGCGCTGTCAACCCTTAACTCGCCCCTCCTGAACTAGCTACGTCATGACTTCCTGCGCTCAATTTCAGGAGGGACGACCATTAGGTTGAAGGGGCTTTATTGACAAGAATGAAAGCATACAAGCAGCAATATAGCACATAGAGATAAGCAGCAAATACAGCAGCAACTAATGACATGAGCAGCAGATAGCATAATGGAATAAGCAGCAAGCATGGTTAAATGCAGCACTATCTAAACTTCAAGCGGAACCTAGGAGTGGCATATGGATTCTACCATCGGATCAGTGTACCGCGGGTCACGATATATATAACGTTATATCGTGAATTAAGCTCTCCGTGGACACATGATCCGATACCCCCAAAGAAAGGACCCACGCGGGTCCCCCCCCAAAACACGCAATGCTTTAGAATCCATAAGGCTCCTAATCATCGGTGAGGATGATTTGTTTCCGCGGGCCTAACAGCTTGGACACTGCTGTGACCAGAAGCGCATATAACTAAACTAACCTATCTAAGCATACAAAAACATTGCGCCCAGCACCCAGAATACTTTATTAATTTAAATACATTTTTATTTTTTATTTTTTGTTTTTATGCATTTTATATTTTTTATACATGATTTATGCAGCCCTTTTTAATATTCTACCACCCCCGACCACCTTGCTTTGCTAGGGAAGAAAACCTCCCACAGTATACATGGCTCCGCCTGAAGCGCCCTGATTACTCTCAGCTTGACGCAATCAGTCTTTAATCGACCGCTGGTTCGGTCACTCCAGCGTCGCCTGGCTGCTCATGAGCCTCTGAGCTTGGAGAATCTCTGGCCTGCTGAACCTGATGTAACGCACATAGGCTGCCGATGACCATCGACCCAGGGACTGGATTGTAGCCGAAGGCACCAGAAGGGCTGCTGAAGTTGCTGCTCCGATACGCAGGGAGTGCGGCGTGTAGAGGGCCGGCGCCAGGCCTTCGCTCTGGCACAACGCCTTCAGCTTATCAGCGAACCAGGCTCTTGTCATGGGCCTCCCCTCGGTGGTGCGAAACAGTGGATCATTAGGAGCTGACATCGGCCGGACCGCCAAATATCTCGCCATGGAAGTGAAAGGACAAAAAAGTGAGTTAGTTTTTGCCACCACTACCGGCGTGCCTACGCTAAATTTATCAGTTTTTGACTTTTTTAGCAAAACAGTATAATGCGTATCTTCCATTACTAAATCAGAAAAGCAGAGGCCCTCAGATGGGTCGAAAGTCAGGGTGCTCGCCGTGTATTCCCCGCAACGTAGGAAAGCATAGAAGGCGAATAATAGAACAGCTTCCAACATGACATTAATGTGCCATGCGAATAGGCCTCCCCTTAATTTCCCCACCAACCTGTGAAGCACCGCTATAGTGATAGGTAAGCGGCTATCATTGCCTTGAGTTCGCTCCTTCTTGATGCCGTTGAGCAACAGGTGAATGGCTGGGTTGCTTAGAATACTTGGTACCGTCGGGTCACGGCAACGGAGATGGAATTGAATGCCCGAAATAATTGCTTTAATGGACCCGGCCTGTAACTTCCTAGATTCGAAAGCATGAACTATGAACGCACACACCATTGGGATATTGAGGGGAAGCAAGGGACATGCAAAACGTTCACAAAAATTGCAGAAAAACCACCATGCTGAGTCATAGGATTTAATGGTGCTTGGGGCAAGGCCCTTGCGCATGTATTTCTCTGCGGCCTCCCATAGGGAGACCAGGGGCCTTTCCTGAATTACTCCAGCGACATCTCCGCGAATGGTGGAACCGTCAGGCCTCTGGCTGCGGCCTCCGGACATAGCATGCGGAATTCCTGGAACTTTAAACGGGACAGAGCGTCAGCAATACGATTTTGTTTGCCTGGAATGGACTCTGCCCGCATGATGAAATTGTTCTGCAAGCCTAGCCAGGTAAGGCGTCTTACGAATTTATTAATAATACTAATTGAAGAGCGCCCTTTATTAATAACTTGAACTGTTGCTTCGTTATCGCATCGAACGGAGATTTTCCTCCGGGCCCACTTGTCTCCCCATAGGGAGGCAGCTACAACAATGGGGTACAGTTCAAATAATGCAATAGATTTACAACCTTGAGGTAGCATTAGCATTTCATTTGGCCATGAACTGGCAAACCATTCCCCTTTAAAGAATCCCCCGAACCCGACGGAGGGGGCCGCGTCCGTAAAGAACTGCATGGCTTCGGAGGCCTCCTCTTCCTCATTGTAGAAGAAGGAGATTCCGTTCCATTGAGCCAGAAACAGTGACCAGAACTTGAGATCTGACCGGCTCCCCTCGTCTAATTCAATAATATCTGAGAGAGCCTTTTTTCCCTTTGATAGGTCGATTAATCTAGACACAAACGAGCGGCCGTGGGGAATAATGCGCATCGCAAAGTTAAGGTGACCTAGCAAGGATAGCAGCGCCCTTTTTGAAACTGCTGGCGCCTCCGCTGTTTCCTTAATAATCTCTCTAATTCTTAGGAGTTTCTCTAACGGCAAGGCGGCCTGCATTAGAACACTATCCAGCATGATTCCTAAGAATTCGATCCTAGTTAAGGGGCCGACCGTTTTTTCTTCGGAGAGCGGCACTCCGAGACTATTGAACACTTTGCGCACTGTCTCAATACCTCTAGCGGGCGGTGCATTAGCAAAATCAATAGTTAGAAAATCGTCTAACAAGTGGAGAACGAAGGGGAGTTTAAACGTGTTATACAAGATCCAGCATAGCGCTTCCGACAGCGTGTCGAAAATGCGGGGGCTGCTGCGGCACCCGAACGTTAGCTTTACCGCAAAATATAGTTTAGAACGCCATTGAATGCCAAACAAGTGCCATTGTGAAGGGTGTAACGGCATAACTTTGAACGCGTCCACAATGTCCGCTTTAGCCAGCCAGGCTCCTGGCCCCGCGGATTTTATCATCTGAGCGGCCTGATCTACTGAAGCATAAAAGAGAGAAAACGGTGGCAGCGGTATTAAACTGTTAATGCTAGGAACGGTGCCACCATGCGGGGCGGAAAGGTCGAAAATGAGGCGTTTTTTTCCCGAGTATTTCCGAGTGGCTAGCCCTATGGGGCTAACTCTGAACACGCCAAACGGCGCTTCGTCGAACGGACCTATTAAGTGCCCCTTTCCCTTCTCTTTCGCCAGGAGAGAATCCACTATGGATGGCTCCGCGAGAGCTGACTTGAGATTATTGCACACATGCGACACATTAGGCAACCAACAAAGCCCCGCTAGAAACCCCTGAGTCAAACCCGTAATCAGATATTTAACCCAGCATTTGTTCGGGTGATCTGATAGGGCAGCAGAGAGAGCCGGCACGTCCACTGGAGTTGAGGGATGCATCTTTTTTATTTTTTCCCATTCTTGGACTCCGGCCTCGTCCTCCTGGGACACACAGATTTGGGGTGGCTGTCCCCGCACCAACTGCAAGCATGCATATATTTGCATTTAGGAAATGTACAGACATTTTCATTAAACTGTATACACAAAGGAATATTGCGAGTAGGACCATACGACACCTGCTGTCTTGGGTTCGCTGACTGCCCGTACCCCATCTGCGGGTGCTGATTAGCGGGCGGGAAGGATTTAGGCTTACTTGCCGGATTCTGGGCACCGGTCTTGGGGCATAAGTCGGTCCTGTGGCTATGTGAGTCACAGACCAAGCATGACAGCGGCGGGTGCGCCGTGAAATGTCGGCTAATCAAACTAAGGTCTTGAACAGACCAATCGATGCGCTGGTTGAAGCGCTGGATGTGCATCGCAGCCTTCGAGGAGAAACTCTTGTGATACTCATAGAAGAGTCCTCCCCCATAAGTATAAGCTAAGTCGGAAATAATGGACATGTAATTGTCCAACTCGGCCCTGCGCTCCTGATAGATCTCGCACATAGTATCGCGATAAACCCCGAAGGCTACGTTAAACTCCGCCAATGTCAGTGACTTAGACAATCTAGGATCGTTGTCCTTCAGAATAACTGAAAAGTCCCCGCAGTCGAGGAACCTCTCAGCCGAGGATTCAGCGGCGCATAAGAGAATCTTGACCAGATTCACATCCTGACCTGCCAACACATTTAAAGAATATTTAGCAGCGGTTTAACCCCAGCCAGCAATAGGGCCAAACAAGCGGTGCTATTTACCTGCGAGAATCTGGCTTCTCAGCGCTTCGGGGATGGCAGCCGCCGGGGAGATGAACGGAGACCCCGCTGCTGGCGCCGCGACTGCGGTTCCTAGATTCCTGCGAGGGATGAAGGGAGCCTCGCTGTCCCTCGGTGGAGCCCCGCTTGGCCCTGGACCTCCGTTGGACGGGCCTGCGCCGCTGTATTCCAGCCGCTGGATGCGCTGGTTCATCCCCGACAAGGTGGACTTCAGGTCCGCCAGCGCTAGAAGCACCTCCATGCTCGCGCCTTTGCCCCCGAAGCCGTCCTCGCCGCCGGCGGGGACAGGAGTGCTGCCGCTGGGTGCGCCGCTGCCTCTGGGTACGCCGCTGCCGCTGGGTACGCTGCTGCCGCTGGGTACGCCGCTGGGTACACCGCCTTTCTTCTTTTTCGGTGGAGCCTGGGTGTCGGCTTTTGCGGGCCTCTTCCCCTTGCCTTGCCCTTTCCCCTTGGCCGCCGGGGGCTCTTGATCACCGGCTGGTTTGCGCGCCGCGCACATAAACTGAAACAGCCCCTCGTGGCCGAGCCCCATCGGGGGTGACCACCCGTTCAGATACAGCTCGTCCAGAATCCTGTGAACTGGCCACTCCGATGGGTTCAGCGTCAGCGACTGATGCAGCCTAGGGCTTCTGCGCGGAGTAGCTGGTTCCTCCTGCTGAGCTGGTGGGACCCCGGAGTCCGGGATCATCTCGACTTCCTCTCCCTCACCCTGGGGCTCTTCCGGATCCGACTGAGAACTTCCCGACATGGTGAGTAGACTAAGAAGTAATAAATAATAGACAAGATAGAAAGCGAACCTCATTGATCTACTGATCAGCGACCGCGCAGGCTGGCTAGCCTGGTAGCAGCTCCCGACGACGTGGCAAAATGTGTAGCGATTAGCTCTCGTAGCAGCGACCTCCGTGGCAGCGTTGAGCTTAGCAACTGACTATAGCTGTGCAGCTAGGTCTAATGTACTCTGGGTAAGGGGGGGGGGCTGAGGCCGCTGGCCCCCGCCCCCCCCGGCGCGCTGTCAACCCTTAACTCGCCCCTCCTGAACTAGCTACGTCATGACTTCCTGCGCTCAATTAGGTATATGCCATACCCCCATAAGAGAAGATGTTTACGGCTCTAGCAATGATTCCCAACCATTTTAATTTCAAGAACCCCCAGTTTGACATACATTAAAGAAATAGTTCACCCCCAAAATGACTTTTTTTCTATTGATTACTCATGCCATGGAGACTTGAGTTCAATAATAATTTTTCGTTTTAGTCACATTCCTAAGACAATAATTTAATTACAGAAAAAATGACTCCCATTGATTCCAGATGGGGACCCGAATGCATTTGGGTCCCCATCCGGAATCAATGGGAGACATTTACTAATACATTTTTTGTCTTAGGAATGCGAAAAATACGAAAAAAAAAAAATATTGAACTGAAGTCTCCATAGCCTGAGTAATCAATAGGGGAAAAAAAAGTCATTTTGGGGGTGAACTATTCCTTTAAGGCAATCTACAGACCCCCATTTAATGGTATTTCTATCTCTGAGACCCCAGTTTTTGAAGTGGTGAAAGTCACTTCCAAGGTGTGGCTTTGTCTGTCCCATGTCTGTCCCATGTCTGTCCCGTGCATGCAGAATTGAGGTTTGGTCAAGCTTCACATGACAATTTGGCCCTCCAGACAAAATCATTCATTCATTCAGAATTCATGAAAATATCGAACTAAAGCACATAGAAAGTATAGATCTAGAAGATAGAATGTATAGATCTAGAACACAGAATGTATAGATCTAGAACACAGATTTCATAGCTCTAGAACACATAGAATAAGAATTCACCGCTTCACTTCGAACCGAGGTTTGATTTTTATTGTAAAATCAATGTTAATTTACCTCTGAGAGTGTACAAATGGAACCAAATGGACCCGTCTCCGAGTTACACAGGTCTATGTGGTTCAAAACTATCGTTTAGATGGTGACCCCCTGGAACTCTCTCCTCAAGGACCCTTGGGGGTCCCCCGGCCCGGACCCCACTTTTGAGAACCACTGAGTTATGCGACATCTTCTCCATGGCCATCTGGCCTTCTATTTGTAGCCTAGCCAGGCAGCCTGTTTCCAGCGGGCCGCGGGGGGCGCGTGGCCAGCAGCAGGAGCATGTCTAGTAGCCCTGAATGGAGGGAAGTGACCTCAGGTTTCCTGCATGGGGAACGGGGATGGCCAGGTGCTGTGGTGTTATTGTGAGGGGTGCAAGGCTTCCTCCATGGACGCTTTGTTGGTAAATGGTCCTGAAACCTGATCCTTTGAGACAGGGCCCCCTTGGGAGCTAATAACCCCCCCAACACACACACACACACACACGCGCACACGCACGCACGCACACACACACACACACACACACGCACGCACGCACGCACGCACGCACGCACGCACGCACGCACGCACGTGCGCGCGCACACACTCGAGACTCGCAACTAGGGATGGGACGATATGAAAATGTCATATCACGATTATTGTGACCAAAGAAATCGCGATTTACGATATTATCGCGATAATCAAAATCAATTTTCCTGGGACGGAACATTTGCCAAAAAAATAGCAGATTTACAAGCTCACAACGTGAGCTTGTAAATCTGCTATTTTTTGGCAAAGACGTTTGATAGAGAGTGAAAAAAAGACTATTAAGTATGTATATTATAAGTACCTTTTACCAATAGAGGGTTTAAGTGGTATATGCAGCTCAGCAAATAAAAAGGTGAATTGATCCCCAGTGCATGATGGAGGATGATATCACGATAAATTAAATCTCCACGATACGATTATCGTGAGTGTTTTTTTTATCACAATATAATATCGCATATCGCCCCATCCCTACTCGCAACTCAGTCATCCTGACTCTCACTCTCTCTCCTTCATTCATTCACATGAAATTGTATGTATAGTGAACCTAAACTTTATATCAGCCACTAAGGGGATTAAAGGGTAACTTACACTATGCTAATAGGGTAATTACATGGTTCCAGGTATACAATTAGAGGTTTATACCTAGCACTTACCTGCAATTCTCAAAGGAAATGGCATCAAAGGAAATGTCTTCAAAGGAAATGAAAAAAATAATGTATAAAAAAAGGAGTATGTGTGGAAAACTAAGCTCCAAACTCTCTAGTTTCGTACGGTGCAATTACATGTTTTATGAAGAGTGAGGTTATGTGTTGCGTCGTTTGGACTGTCACCTGTGTGTTCTGTGCAGTTGTTTTTCTCTCCCGTACTGTTTTCTCTGTCTGTCGCATTCTGAACGCAGGGCAGTCCCACTCTTACCACATTCAGGTATGTCTCATCAGCGACCGCACGTTTACCAAAGAGTCTGTGGCCTTAAGCTAGATGCAGAATAGACCAAAATTTAGAGTGAAAATCTTTAACTCAAATCTTTGCTTCTGGGTCCCTGGAACAAAGTATTTTGCGCTGGGGATCCGTTGCCAAATACATATCATTCTTTTTCTTTTTTTTAAGCGATTTAGAAGACTGCCTATAATCTGCCTATCAGTGGTTAAGGACCCCCAAAATATCTATTTGGCCGCAGACCCCCATCGCAAAATATTTTGTTCTAGAGACCCCCAGAAGCAAAGTTTTGAGTTAAAAAGGTTCACTCTAAATGTGGGTCTATTCTGCATCTAGCTTAAGGGCACAGGCTCGTCTCATCAACACCAGCTACGTGTATACAGTATATATATCACAATGAAACAGATGTTGTTTGGGTGTGCAAATCTTGCCGAGTCACCGCCTCGTCATGGCTCGAGGTCATGTTTGGTTACATCTCCTGAGGAAGTGCGTGAGTCACCCATGTCTGTCCAATCCATGCACCCTTGTCTCAAAAGCCTAAGGGCTGATCTACACTTCGTCGCATGACCATCAATGCCACTCACTGAAAACAAAGATAATTTTTTTCAACTGAACAAAATGTGGCAATTTGTCAATAATTTCCAGTTGCGCTTTAGTCAGCGGCCCGGGTAATCTCTCGAGACAGACTCGGATAGCTTACGCTTCAAAGAAAGAGGAACAGACAGAGGGCGTTCCCTTTTCTTTGACGACGGTTAGTCAGATTGGTGGCCGGGCAAAACTGTCATACAACAATGTTTACACCAGTAAGACTCCCTAATCGGGAGATAAGCAACCGTCAGGTCACATGTATACACGCAGCCTCATGGTGGCGCTAGAACAGGGGCATGTGACAAGCTCACAACGCGGCACGAAGCGACACGTTGTGAGCTTGTAGATCTGCTGTTTTCACTAGTTTGGGTCCTGGGCAAATGTCTAATTTCTCTTTTGGGTCACAAGCTAAAAGGTTTGAGAACCACTCATATAGTAAATACAGATCATAGGGCGTGATGATGCAAGGTGTGTGGTGGCTATGAACTCGTGTGACTAACCTGCTGCCATTTGCTCGTGTAATGGGATGTAAAATAAACCAGTCTGACTGTGCTCAGATGTGCTTCATCGCAGCGCTCAGCACAAATGACTCCCTCCGTGTACTCTGCCCAAACGTGCACCAGTCTCTACAATTGCTCAACGCTTGAATTTCTTCAATGCATTGGCATGTATCTGTTTTTTTTTTCACGTCAAATAAACAGTGCATTTCTACATGGTGAATTAAATGGAAGCCCATAAATAAAAAATGACAGCTGGGCACAGTTTGTCAGCAAGCAGGCCTCCAAAACCAACTCAGCAAGTCACATCAAGTAGAGAGTGCAGAAAGGGAGTAAGTGGGGAGAGGTGGGGGCAGTAAGTGGGGAGAGAGGCGGGGGCACCGGGAATTGTAAGTCTGCAGACAAATTGCAGCGGTTTTTGTACAACTGGTAATGTGATGTGTATTATGAATTCATACATAAAGTAATGGTTATGTTGGGCTGCGGCTAATGGCTAAATCATAGGATAACCATGGTTAACAGAGGCACTTGAGGAGAAGAATGTGGGGTAGGGAGAGTTTCTCCGATACCCGTGGTGTGTGTATTTTCACCCGGTTATAGTAATAATTAATGCCGGTAGAGAGAAGATTCTTAAAGTAGCCCTGGGAACGAATGAGTTCCAATACTCATTTTGCAGAATGTCCCATTTCACAAGTTTTCAAGATATATGAAAAACTATTGAAAATAGCCGATCTACAAGCTCACAACATGTGGCAAAGCGCTGTGAGCTTGTGGATCGGCTTGTGGATTTTTCCACAAAGTGACTAGTAAGTTAAAAGTAGAAGTAAAAGTATTGAAAATTGGAAATACTGCAGTAAAGTAAAAATTACCTCAAAATTGTACTTAGGTACAGTATGAGTAAATGTAAATAGTGACTTTGCACCTCAGGGATTACCCCCAATCCAACCCTTCATGCTGATTTACGAGCAGGGAGGCATTGGGTACCATTTTTTTGGGGGGGGTAGCATATAGCAATTTCTTTGAATCTTTGTTTCGGGATGCCTTTTCATTGAGGGTATCTAGATCACAGGGCTCACGGTGGCTGCACCGTGCTAAAGACCTGCTAAAGGTGTCCAACCTTTCAATAGAATTCGGAGAGGCAAACCTCTTGTGGCTACAGTACGTCTCACTGTAAAACAAGCAAAGGATGTCATTGTTTTCTCTAGAATACGATGGGCGATAAAATGTGCCTGAGAAAAGCTCCCACTCATTTTCACAACAGCCATCTGTCGGCACTGGAATGAACTGACTTGTTGTGCGCGGGGGAGTAACAGCCTTTAGCCGTCATCCTGTCCTTATTTGGATGTCCTTGCTTACCAGGCAGGCACACGGGCTTAATTGGACAATATTTTGAGGCCATGTGGCATGCAGTCGATTAACCCATTTAGGGCCTAGGATTATTGAATGCTTTAACCAGTGAAAAATAGCAGATATACAAGCTCACAGCGCGGCACCAAGTGCCGCGCTGCGAGCTTGTAGATCTGCTATTTTTGAAAGAATCGTGAAAATTAGAATTTTGACCCGATTCTATAAGTGGTGTCTTTTGAATCCTTCTAAGGTTTTTTGAAAAACCTGTGTTTCTATGTCAGCAATCTGGCCAGCCATCGTCAAAGAAAGGGTCCTTTTCACTTCAACTGGAGCTCAGTTAGTCTGTTCTTGAGAGACTACTATGTCAGTGGTTCCCAAACTTTTTCATGTGAAGGACTCCCAAAATGATATTTATTTGGCCACGGACCCCCATCTCAAAATATTTAGTTCCAGGGACCATCCAGAAGCAAAATTTGAATTACAAATGTTCTAACGCTTTAAAAATACATATATTCAAAGATTTGCACACATTTTCACGACTTTTTCAAAAATAGCAGATCTACAAGCTCGCAGCGCGGCACCGAGTGTGAGCTTGTATATCTGCTGTTTTTCACTGGTTAAAACATTCAATAATCCTAGGCCTAAATGGGTTTTAAGCACTCTGTGATACACAGCAGGCCCTCAAACGAGGCGGAGAGGCCCACGGGGCTCAGGCTGGCACCTTTCAAAACAACTGCAGAGAGAGACAGAAAGCGGGCTGTCAGTGAGGCATTGTCTCCACAGCAGCAGCGTTATAGTAGCAGGACTCCTTCATCATAACAGTTTTGTCCTGAGAGGCAATTTGGCCTTGGCGCAAATTTGCGCTATTTGACCAGTGGCGTCAGTTCAGAAAAAGCTAAGGTATGGCAACATGACCAGTTGGTGTCTTGTGCAAGACACCAGTCACGTTGCCATACCTTAGCAACAGGCATGATACGTTTATTTTAAGAAGTACATTCTATTTTTTTCTCCCGTTTCTACGGTTTCTTGGGCTGGATATGGCAGCCTGCATGGAACGGTTGTTCAAGTGCAGCTAAACTTGGCATTTTAGTAAACGTGCCACAATTAACAATAATGCAATGCACCTGTGCAGCTGACTTGCGGAACCTGGGAATATACCATTCTGTCAAGATGGGGAGAATACAAGTGTGGAGAATATAATTATAATACCCTGTTAAAGTGAAAATGTTGCATTTGTAGTTATTTTACTGTAATTGAACAACATAATAACCAGAACAGATAGACAAAGAGACATTCATGGATTTATATTTAAAAGTAACTTTTATTTCCCCCCCTGGACCCAGGGTATGGCAGCTGCATACCCCTGCCATACCCAATTGACGCCCCTGTATTTGACTCGGCAGTGTGGCGGTTGTGTCTTTATATGGCCTGTCGCAGTCCTCCTTGCCCCATGCTGGCTTCCGCCGTGCTTACTGCCAGGACTAGTTCGTTACCGCTGATTAACTTCCTTAATAGCTAATGAGGTGGGGCCTCAAAAACATCTGCAACGCATGAGTCCAAATGGCTGTAACATGATGGCAGACAAAAGCGTAATCAGAGGAATGCGTGCGGTCGTAGAGGTGGCATGTGGGTGGGTGTGCAATGTGTGTCCGTGCAAGTGTGCACACGTGTGTGTCAAAGGCATCTTCTGTGTTGCAATAATGCGTTGACTTACCCTGGGTGACCCTGAAGAAGGACTTGTTGGAGTTTGTTAAAAGCTGTTTCAGTTGTAGTCGATACAGTACAGCAGTGGTCTTCAACAGGGGGCCCGGGACCCCTAGGGGGTCCTCAGAGTCACTACAGGGGGTCCTCCAAATCTTTGTGTAATAGAAACTTTTTTCTCCTTTTTTATGTTGAACCCTAGCGTCCTTTAGACAAAAAATAACAGATCTACAATCGCACAACGCCTCGTGCTGCGAGGCGTTGTGCGCTTGTAGATCAGCTATTCTTTGGCAAAGAGGTATTGAGGAGGGGAAAAAGAGCAGACTAAATACAGAGTGAAAGGTCAACTTTATTAAGTATTGATGGTTCAAGTGGTTAAATATCTGAAAACACACATTGACAACATGAATCCAAGATACACTTATGTGCCATCAAACAATGAAACTAAATTATATGGAGACTATGAACAGGTTGTGGGGGTCCCTGCTTCATCTCTCTCTCAACTAAGGGGTCCTTGGCCTGAAAACGCTGAAGACCCCTGCCGTACAGTATGTATTCTCTCCACTCCGTTAAATACATAGGTGTTTATTGGGAGCACAGCTGTGAGAGCGCGTCCCCCCTCTTAAAGTAAACAGCAGCAAATCCCTGCTCCGCATGGTAAAACTGTTGAGCCATCAAGAATGTGCCTCCTTATCGCGGATGCCTCGCAATGCTCTATTTTTCTCTTTCTCTCTCTCTCTCTCTATGTCTCTATTTCTCACCCTGTATCGCCCTCTTAATAGACATGCTCGCACGCATGCATGCACGCAAGCACACACGCGCACACAAACACGCACGCACGCACAAACACACACTTTATCACATACAACTTTCCCTATGGTTCTGTTGTAGAGACGATTCTTTCTTCATTAGAGACTGATTTATGTTTTATTTAAAATAATAACACCCAGTGTGAAGTGAGTGGTGCCTTTTTATGAGTTTATTTAATTAAACGTCCCACAAAGCTTGGCCAATGCCCAGCTTTGCGGGACGGATAGATGGACTGACGGACATACACACAAAGCCAGATGTCGGAGCGGTTAGTACCGCAAAAAAAAAAATCGAACCTCTGTTCGAAGTGGAGCTGTGTGTGTGTGTGTGTGTGTGTGTGTGTGTGTGTGTGTGTGTGTGTGTGTGTGTGTGTGTGTGTGTGTATTGCAGTTGATGCTCAGGGCAGGCTAGACTCAACAGCACCTCTCTGGTCACCCAGGGTTACTACATACAGGCTACATACAGACCCACAGACCCACATACCCACCCACATACCTACACACACGGCCACGTATAGGGAGCTTGTGTTCCACACAGCTCCAAAAAGCAGATCTACAAGCTTGTGTTGTTACATGCTATGTGAGCTCGTAGACTGGTTATTTTTGAATGATCCATTTGTAAAATATCAGTCAAACGAAGGTAACCTATTAATTGGACAGTGGTTTTCAACAATTTTTTTGTACCATTATTTATTCTGCATTTGAGCCACGGTCCACAGACCATCTTTTCATGAGATTTAACCTCTCAAGACCCAAAACTTAGAATATATTAAATTAAGTAATGCAGATGTCTAACAATGATTTAAATTTGGTTTCATCTTACACTATCAAGAGTTGAAGATCTGAGACTGTGGCTAAGACATTTGGGTGAAGCAACTGACTCTTTATGAAGGTTGATGATATCCTACATGTACCGGTACATGTTATTTACTAATCCTATAAATATAAATGCCTGACAACTGTACCGGGCGTCCCATGACCTCTTTTATTTTATTTTACTCTTTTTTATTTATGTACCTTATTTTTGATCTACTTTTTTTTGTCTATCTTGCTTGTTGTCTTTTCTTTTGTATTGCTGGAAAAATTGGAAATCATTGAGAAATAAAGAGTTAAAAAGAAGAGTTGAAGATCTATAAGGGTCCATTTGGTTACCAACTCTCATTCTGCTGGGGACCACCTGGAACACCCTTCCCGGGACCACTGGTGGTCCCCGGACCACTGGTTGAGAACCACTGACCTAGGACTCCAAAATTGGGATCCGTTTCGGAACCCACAAACCTGGCATGGGTAGCGGGCTCGAATGGAGTGATGCAGGCCAGGCTCGCCACTTACTTGCGTTGAGGTGTGAGCTGGTGTCAGTCACTGGACCATCAATCCACGTGTAATATGACAGTTGCCCCTCTCTAGTGTACACAGAGACGAGTGCATTTGGCAGCGACCGGACACAGGTTGGCACTGACGTGTAAGGAGGTCAACAGGGAAGGTCAGTCCGGAGAAGAGAGGATGAAAGAGTTTGCCTCTCTGGGTTCTCTCACCTTCATGCAGGGGCGTCACAAGGGGGGGGGAGTGGGATTGAGTTGCTAGGGCCCAAGGTGGAGGGTGCCTTAATTATTTAGCTGTTGAAAAATAGCAGACATACAAGCTCGCAGCTTGTATACAAGCTTGCAGCTTGTATGCTATGCTGTGAGCTCGTAGATCTGCTATTTTTGAAAAGTCATGAAAATGTGTGCAAATCTTTGAATATTATGTCTTTTTTAAGCGAACGTTTGTAACTCAGACTTACTTCTGGGGGGGGGGGGGGGGGGCCCTGGAACTAAATATTTTGAGATGGGGGTCCGTGGCCAAATACATATCATTTTGCGGGTCCTTCACATGAAAAGGTTTGAGCACCACTGACATAGAAACATAGGTTTTTCAAAAAACCTTAGAAGGATTTGAAATATTCAAAGACAATTTTCAAGGTTTTTCAAAAATAGCAGATCTACAAGCTCGCAGCGCGGCACTCGGTGCCGCGCTGTGAGCTTGTATATCTGCTATTTTTCAATAGTTAAAGTACCCAGGGCCCAGGATTTGGTGCTAGCTTCAAGGGATGCTTGCCGTCCCCTCGTATACGGTGCCTTTGGTCGGAGCCTGAGCCATACATGGGAGAAAGTGTCCTTGGCGTGTCTATAAAAGGACGGCAGCTCCTCAGCGGCAAGGGAAGACGACCGTGATTTATGACAGGGACGAGTAATGGAGAGCCAAGGAGGGCTTTCTTGGCTTCTCCCCGCGGTAGGAGAGAAGAAGGGAGTGTGAGGAGATGGGATGGAGAGGGGCGTCACCCCAGAACGCACCATTAATGCCTGTAGGAACATCTGTCAACGAGTTGTCAGAGGCCAGCTTAATCTGAGGCAAATGCAAGTCCCTACCGAGCAAGCATTCAGTGCTCACTATGCATGGACAATATATAGGGATGGGACGATACCTGATATTATCGTTTATCGTGATAAGAAACACTCACGATAATCGTATCGTGGAGATTTAATTTATCGTGATATCATCCTCCGTCATGCATTGGGATCAATTCAACCTTTATTTGCATATAGCTGCATATCCGGTAGGCCCTACCATTTAAACCATCTATAATTGGTAAAAGGTACTAATATACGTACTTGATACAGACTTTTTTCCACTCTCTATCAGATGTCATTGCCAAAAAATAGCCGATCTACAAGCTCACAACGCGTCACGTTGTGACGCGTTGTGAGCTTGTAGATCGGCTATTTTTTGGCAAATGTTCCGCCCCCAGGATAATGGATTTTGATTATCGTGATAATATCGTAAATCACGATTTCTTTTGACACAATAATCGTGATATGAAATGTTCATATCGTACCATCCCTAATGGACAATATTCGCATTAACGGCCTTACTTCATACTTTGTGGGGTGTATGATTTGTGCTTGATGTATAAATGACTTTCTATCAGGTCGCCAGACCTGATCTACATACCGTCCGTCACCTAGTCACCTTGTCACCTCCTAGTTCAGTGGTTTTCAACCTGTGGGTCGGGACCCCCAGGGGGGGTCCCCAAATTATTTTGGTGGGTCCCCAGATGATTAACTTAATGTGCAACATTGTTTTCTCACTCAACAGTAAACAAACCAACATAAAGTTTAAGTATAAAGAGGGTATATGTACATTTCTCAAGTGAGAATTTAAGGACTTTTTAATTCCTCTAAAATGACAAATGAAACATTGGCCAAATTGTGAAAATAGCCCGCTATTTTCACAATAGAACCATAGTGCTCTTACTGCTCGTCAGGGTGGGGGTCCCCATTCCCCAGTTAAAATATGATTATTTCGGGGGTGTGGCCTGAAAAGGTTGAGAACCACGTACCTTTGTCCTCATTGGCTGGCCCCATAGCCATATGGGGCCGGCCATAGCCATATTTGGTCATTTGCGTCACCTCCTCCTGTGGTAATATTCGGTAATTCGCATCACTTTCTGAAGAAAACAAGTGAGACCTGATATATAATGACTTTTGTTATTTCTTGTTTAAACAACACTTGAAACATGGCTTCTCAAGATAAACCAATCAAGCGATCACTGGTCTAAATAAAGCCTTTTGTGGAACCAACTACAAGGTGGAGAGAGTATGCATGATGCTGTTAAATAGGTGACTATTTGTTAATTGTATTATTTTTAAATATTTGTACCTATTGTATTGTTTGTATTGATTTTAACCAGTGGTGAAAAGTAACTAAGTACATTTACTCAAGCACTGTACTTAAGTACACTTTGAGGTACTGGAGTTTTTCCAATTTTAGATTTTGGTTATTATTACAAAACATTAACCACTTCAGCCCTAACCTCGCATAGCCAGGCTAACTCATCTGCAAAGAGAAAAGCCTGGGCTCGAGTGCATAGAAAGGTTGGACTTCCGCCGCGTGAATTTCCTCGGAAATTGTCTTTTTTCACAGTGCGGTGTTCCTGCAGACGTATTCCCCGTTTGTTGTGCCCTCACCCTCAATAAACAATATCCAAAACAAAACATGGATTTTGACAAAGTTACACCTATTAAGAGCGAGTTAAGAGCTATAATATATTTTTGTTTGTTTCACTTTGGGATGTAAACAGACCTGCTCAGCATGATGTAACTTACCTTAATTGCAGCACTACCGCCACTTCCGTTTATGCTACGCAATTTTACGTAGTTGTAACAGAGTATTTCTGCATTGCAGTATTGATACCTTTTACTTAAAGTTATACCATGTAACTTTTTTTATAAAACAAATCTTAAAATTGTCCTAACTGTTAAATCGCTAAAGTTTTAGAACACCCACTCTGTTATTTTCAGCTTCTGAAGCCTTCTCTTTATGTTTTCTATGAGCCGTGAGGGGGGGAGAATTTCGCGGCAAAATGACGTAATCTGCATCATCTGTATACGTTGTGTATACGTTGGCCAATCACATCGCAGATCATACACACATGATACACTACTGGCCAATTACAGTGCATCTTGCGTCTTTTCAGGAAATAGCTTGCTTCAACAGCTTTGTTTACGCTGGTCTAGAAGTCTAGCATGTAACCCCCCAACCGCTGCTCGTAGAGGGACACGGGAGACCTCATTGAAAGCGTCTCGGCAAGGTGAGGCTAACGCGGTGGTCTGGCGGCCCGGTCCGCGGCGAAAAACGGCCGAAAAAAGCAGACGCGACCACGGTTTGCTATACTGCTACAGACCACTAGTTGAGCAACTTACACAGTATAGCTTTAAGTAAGAAATGTGAGTACTTTTTCCACCATTGTTTTTAATTGACGTATTGTTTGTGTTGCTTTTAACATCTTTCTGCTCAGTCTGAGCTCCGTACATACATAACTCCGTCCCAGTGGTTATGTTGTACGTGGCCCCTGCTAAACAAACAAACAAATGAACAAAATCTGGGTCGTTTAAGGAAGAGCAAAATGGCCGATGTGTGAATTTGACCAAAAACCGCTGCGCCGATTTGACTAAAAACTCGTAAATGTTCGGACTGGTCCGGAGAAACCCCACGCACACACTTTTCTTCTTTTACCACAACAAATGCACGGCACTTAAGAAAAGGAGCATGTTGTCATTCCGTCGGCATTCGACATTACGCTATCATTCACCTTATGTCACTGAATGCGCTCCTCAGCTCGGTGTGGTGGTGAGATCATTGTTTGACAGACAGGGGCGTCACACCAAATTCTGGGCCCTGGGTACAAGGATTCACTGCGGGCCCCCCCATGAATGTTAACTATTGAAAAATAGCAGATATACAAGCTCACAGCGCGGCACCGAGTGCCGCGCTGCGAGCTTGTAGATCTGCTATTTTTGAAAAAACGTGAAAATGTGTGCCAAGAAACCTATGTTTCCATGTCAGTGATGCTCAAACCTTTTCATGTGAAGGACCCCCCATCTCAAAATATTTAGTTCCAGGGACCCCCCCCAGAAGCAAAATTTGAGTTACAAATGTTCACTTAAAAAATACACATATTCAAAGATTTGCGCACATTTTCACGACTTTTCAAAAATAGCAGATCTACAAGCTCGCAGCGCGGCACTCGGTGCCGCGCTGTGAGCTTGTATATCTGCTATTTTTCAATAGCTAAAGTTACTAGGGCCCCCTCCACCTTGGGCCCCCTGGTAACTCAGTCCCACTTTCCTACCCCTTGTGACGCCCCTGTTTGACAGAATGTTCACAAGCCACAGATCGCGCTGAGCTCTCAGGATGCTTGTTGGTAATTGGACATAACTCAATCCAGAGGGAGATCAGAGTGTCTACGACCAACACATTCACCAGATGGCTCGCAGACCAAGAGATAGTTGATGATTGTTGTTGTTGTTGTTTTGTTGCTGCTTCTTCTGTTGTTCGCAACCTCGCAAAGTCCCTTCTAGGGGTGGGACGATATGAAAATGTCATATCGCGATTATTGTGACCAAAGAAATTGCGATTTACGATGTTATACATCCCCAACGTCCATTATCCCGTGGCGGAACGTTTGCCAAAAAATTGCAGATCTACAAGCTCGCAACGCGACGCGTTGTGAGCTTGTAGATCGGCAATGTTTTGGCACAGAGATTTGGTAGAGAGTGAAAAAAGACTGTATCAAGTATGTTTTACCAATAGAGGGTTTAAATGGTAGCGGATATGCAGCTCGGTAAATAAAAGGTGAATTGATCCCAGTGCATGACGGAGGATATTGCCATGAATTAAATCTACACGATACGATTATCGTGAGTGTTTTTATCACAGTAAACGATAATATCGCTTATCGTCCCATCCAGTCCCTTCTGATCCGAACGCAACGTGCTCTCGCTAATAGGGCTGTCACTCGCAATTATGACATTTTACTTGCCGATTTATTGTCACTCAAATAATAGCGGTTAACGATTAAATTGTCTTTGAACACTGAAACATTATGAACAAACATTTCTGTTTGGCTGTTAGGCTTCATAAACAATAGGTGCACCGGGCAGATATGACAAATAACTTGTATGTATTTAAAGGGGCTATGTCACCTAAAGGGTTACTGTCACCTTAAGAAATCATCTTAAAAAACAAGTTAATATTTTTTGGATGTCATTGTGAGAATTAATGCGCGATAAGCCAATCAAATTAATTAATTGACTGTTACTTACTGTATGTCTGTACAATGTACATTCTCTTCCCATAGCTCGCAGGGCCGCTCTCGCAGCCCTCAGAAAGCAACTTCTCTGCTCCCATAGGGCTACTGAGCTAGCGCTAAAGCTAAAGACACTAATTTTTATATAAATCTGTGCATATAAAAAATATATTTCCACCCAAATCTGGTTGTTACTTCACCATTGTTCATGTGAATATGCTTGTTTATGTTTAATTGTTGAAATGGCGAAAACTACGTATTCTCCGAGAGGGGATGTTGCATCTCACCATCAGGCAGCGGGGCTCTAAATGCGGGGGGCTTGCCACCTTTTCCCCCCGCTAGCTCTGTCCTCACAAGCTTGTTTGAGTCGCATCGCACGGCCACACACACACACACACACACACACACACACACACACACACCACACACACACACACACACACACACACACACACACACACACACACACGTGCACGCGCGCGAAAATGGGGAGAAGAGAAAAGACTCCTCCTCCTCCCCGTGCACGTCTCCTCCTACGGATACAATAGGCTTCCCGGCTGGTATTGGTAGGCGGGCAGTGGACGATGGGAGATTTTGAAAAAGTGTTTTCAGATAGACCACATGACCTACTGTATCATACTATTATAATTTCGAGGCGTGTCAGCGGGCCTTTAATAACTTTATGCTGCTAAAAAAAAGCTCAAAATGCGTCTTGAGCTTGTAGATCTGCTTTTTCCACTATTCTTTTAAATCTTTGAAAATGTATGAACATTCTTCAACATGTAATGTCAGTCAAAACACATTCAGTAGTGTTATCATAATTAATAAAGGTGATAATAAATGAATACAATCTAATTTTGAATGCTATTCTTAAATGCAGACAGATGGTACACTGTAAGTCATATAGGGTGGAGGGTGATGCCCCCCTGAAACCTGACCTACAATGTGACACCCCTCATTTACAGAACCACAACCCTGACCCTGCCATAGACCCAACAGCTGACCCAAGCAGCCAGATTTCAGGAACCTTGGCTGGAGTTTAGCTTAAAGCTTAAAAGGGAAATGTCACTTTAAAATATGGTTGGGCTCATTTTAACGCCTACTTAGGCTTATGTGAGCATCAGTGATGATGATGATGATGATGATGATGATTCGGTATTTAGATATTTGATATTCATTTTTCAGATGAACCCATAAACCCATTGCAACTTCAAACTCCTTGATAGATTCATAGAAAAAAAACACCCCTCCTTGGTTCTACGTTAGAAAAAAAAAAAGAAAAGAAAAAAACAATATAAAAAATGTTGTCTAATACCTCTCTCTGTAGTGTTTTATTCAGTCAGGAATGAAATAATTGATATTGTTCATAGTTTCTTTGTGCCTATACAGAACCATCTAGTGCAGTGCTTCTCAAAGTGGGGTCTGGCGTCCGGGTCCACCAGGTGTCCTTTTGGGTGTTCCAGGGGGTCCCCAGCTAAATTAGACTTAGGATCCATCATCCAAATGGATCCTTTCAGGTCTGTAACTCAGAGAGTGTGCAAGTGGAACCAAGGATTTGGTTAGTTACATTTGTACCCTCTCAGTTATGGGGATCTGTGGGTCCGTGGTCTATTGTATACCAAACTGGGGGCGGTCCTTGAAATGACAAAGTTAGATATTTAACCACTGATCTAGCGCAGTGGTTCTCAACCTGTGGGTCGGGACCCCCAGGGGGGGTCCCCAAATTATTTTGGGGGGTCCCCAGATGGTTAACTTAATGTGCAACATTGATTTCTCTCTCAACAGTAAACAAACCAACACAAAGTTTAAGTGTATAGGACTATAGAGGATATCTGAACATTTCTAAAGTGACAATTTAAGGACTTTAAAGACCTTTTTAGATTGAGTAAAACTAAATGTAATGCCAACTCCTACAATTCCAAGTGCTTGTGCAGGGGTGGGGGTCCCCAGTTGAAATATGATTATTTTGGGGGTCGCGGCCTGAAAAGGTTGAGAACCACTGATCTAGGGTATGCGATATTAAGGAATAGTTTACCATATTATACCCTTCCCCCTCCCCCCGCCCTCTCTTCACTGATCTCAGCTCAAAAACTGCATACTGTACACATTTACTCTATTCTTCTCAGGAGTCTGGCAAACATCACTAAGTTGTTTGTTCTTTTACTCTTTCTTTTTTTTGTATTCTCTTTTTTCCCCCCATCACCATACGTTAACAATTGGGTGGGTGCTTTAAGGGACCTATATGGCATCCAGCTTAAAACAGAACCACATCCAATGCTGGCAGAGTGGAAAGTACTGTGTAGAATAGATCAATGGGGGTAGAATGGAGGCCAGACGGTGAGCACAGCACCAGTCAGGGGTGTCGCACCACATTCTGGGCCCTGGGTACAAGGATTCACAGCGGGGGTCCCCCCATGGAATGTTCTTCATAGGGGGAGGGGGTTTAGCCCATTTAGACTGGGAAGGAACGCGTTATTTTGTGCTTCAACTATTGAAAAATAGCAGATCTACAAGCTCGCAGCGCGGCGCCGAGTGCAGCACTGCGAGCTTGTAGATCTGCTATGTTTTTGAAAAAACGTGAAAATTCAAAGTCTTTGAATATTTCAAATCCTTCTAATGTTTTTTTTGAAAAACCTATGTTTCTATGTCAGTGGTGCCCAAACTTTTTCATCTGAAGGACCCCCAAAATGATATGTACCGGTATTTGGCCGACTTTTCAAAAATAGCAGATCTACAAGCTCGCAGCTTGTATATCTGCTATTTTTCAATAGCTAAAGTATTAAATAATTAAGGCCCCTCCACCTTGGGCCCTAGTAACTCAGTCCAACTCCCCCCTCCCCCCCTTGTGACGCCCCTGCAGCACAGCATAGGGCCAGTGACACTAGAAGCATGACTTCATCCTGGAAGTATTCAGCCCCCCCCCCCCCCACACACACACACACACCACACACACACACTCCTCATCCCCTTCACCCGTTTTCCCAACGCTGGTAGAATGGAAACTGTTTAGGGTTTGATCAAGGGATGGAACGATAAGCGATATTATCGTTTATCG
>NC_137811.1:33051801-33074363 GCF_963921795.1 Nannobrachium achirus | reverse complement strand
GCGATATTATCGTTTATCGTGATAAAAATCACTCGCGATAATTGTATTGTGGAGATTTGAATTTGGTCCTCCGTCATGCACCGGCATCAATTCACCTTCGCCGAGCTGCATATCCGGTACCACTTAAACCCTCTATAATTGGTAAAAGGTACTTATGATACAGTATATTATGTAATTTTTTTCACTCACTATCAAATGTCTTTGCCAAAAAATAGCCGATCTACAAGGTCTTATTTTAGGTGTTTCTCATAAGCTCGCGACCCTCCTTGCCCATCGGCCCCCACCGTTGCGCTCAGGGTCACCGGAAAAAACGCGGGTCGCATAATAGACATGCATGATGTGTTGCGTCGCTACACGCCGAATCCAGCAGTGTACTGGTGTCAGGTATAAAACACATCCCTTTTGAAGTGCCCGTGACCCATATATATCCCAGTAATTTACACTTTGTGTCAGGTAAATTTACACTGGCGTGATTGATGAGCGGTGCCAAACGGAGCCGCGGTGAGAGAACCCGGGCGCCTTCTGCTAACAGCGTCACGCCGTCTTTGTTGGAGTCTGTTTTGTGTTCCTGGTGTTCCTTAACTACAAGCAAAGAATCCCCCTATAGCACCTTTTGATAGAGAAGAGGAACAGGATAAAAGGGGGGCTAGGCTCGGGCAAGGAGGGAGGAGGGGGGTTGTTAATAGATTGAGAGAGATAGACAGGTCCGTGTTGGGAAGCAACATAATTCAACCCACGCTATCAGTGTTTACCAAAGCACCTGTGCTCACGTTGTCTCTTCATTTAACAACCGGAGCTGGGACTTTGCATTTTATCACTTGTAATGAATTAGGCAGGGAAGATGAATGGTGTTTTGCATGGCTGCATGATAAAGAGATCCCGGCGCGTGACAGCGGGAGATAAGGAGCTGACGGATTGCGGCTCTCCTTCTGGCAAAGTCGAGCGCACAACAACTCGGCGAATTGGGATTTCTGAACTTGCAAAGCCTTTCCTCGACACTCGCGCTGAACGTCGGACAAGCAAGCCCGACGAGATCCGTCGTCGTCTTCTTAAAACCAGAGGGAGTGTTTTTTGCTGTTTTTCCCCCGACAATGGCGGCGATGATCTGTCTCGTGTCAGTTCTGTGTTTGGTTTACGGGTCTGCCACGCCCCACGTTCTTCTTATAACCGCCGCCGTGATTTAGCTGCCGCGACCCCTCTGTTGACCAGGTTACCACAAGATCAAACTCATCTATCCTATAGTGGTGTGGGCGGATGACAAAGAAATACGAAAAAGAAAAAACGTATGTGTCAGCAAAACTCACATACTGTAGCGCGCTGATTCTCAACCTTTTCTGGCCGCGACCCCCAAAATAATCATATTTTAACTGGGGACTCCCCCATCCACCCTGATGAGCACTAAGAGTTGAGGCATTATACATTATTATTATTATACATTTTGTATAACACGGTTCTATTGTGCAATATAGTAGATCGGCTATTTTCACAATTTCTCCCTCTAATATTTGACAATTTGGCCAATGTTTCATTTTTCATTTTAGAGGTATTAAAAAAGTCCTCAAATTGTCACTTTAGAAATGTGCAGATAGCCTCTCACCTAAACTTTATGTCGGTTTGTTTACCGTCGAGAGAGAAAACAAAGTTGCACATGAAGTTAATCGTCTGGGGACCCCCCCCCCCCCCCAAAAAAATAAAAAAATAAATCCCCGACCCACAGGTTTGGAGGGGGGGGTGCAGGAGGAGAAGGAGCGAGTGGAGGCGTTCCCGGGCATGGCAGCATGATTTATGGACATCTTTGAAGTGAGCTCATTCCAGCCGCACGGCCTTCGTCTGCCGCATTTCAGAGCCGGGCGTTCTCCCGGCGGTACGGCGGTGGGGAGGGTGTTTTGGGTGTGGGGGGGTGCATTAGGTGACCCTCAGTTCACTGACCTCAACCGGTGCACCGCTCGCACACGCACTTCCTGATTTTGCGGGCAATTCATCAGCGCACGTTCGGACGCCACCGATGCTAAAACTAGCCGCCCGTGGCGTCCAATTAGACACGTGACTCGCTCTCCGGGTAACCCATGGTGAAGGTCAAAGAAAATGGGGAGACGGGAGACAGAAGGAAAAAGAGGTGGTCCCGTTTTGTTAAGGCCCGCTGGGAATCATAAAAATTGGGTCAGGGAGGGAGAGAGACGTGTTCTGCCACAATCCTCCTGACTCGCATCCCCCCCCCCCCCCCCCCCCCCCCTTTAGTTTCCATTGGGCAAAGTGTTGTAATCTCCGATGCAATCACAGTGATTTTAATCATCAACTACAGTTTCGATTTTTCCTACGCAGTCTCACCAGTGCTGACATCATTGTTTGAACGCGCAAAGGGCCCTCGTCATCATCTGTTGTATCAGCGAGGATCGTGCATGTGGGCTAAAAGGGGTGACTTGGCAGCAGTCGGCCCCAAACACATCGTGGCCAGTTACCAATTCATCATCTGTTATCCGTCTTTGTTTAGATTGGTATTACCAGGATCTGCCAACGTTGTTTGAAACTCATTTCCTAAATGTATCAAATTGTTTGATCTTATCAGCGTCATTTATGTGAGCAGAAAAGCCGGGGATTGTGGATATGAGCGGTAATTGCGCTCGACGGGAAGTCCCCACAAAGAGACTTAAACAAACTGCTGGTGTGTGTATGCAGCTGCTTGCTGGGTCCGCTCTTCCAGCACAAGTCACCCATTGTCCCTGGAGACAGGGCCGCCGCTGCTGGCCACATGTTTGTTTTCTTGTGCTCGAGTCCTCTGTCTTCTCTCGCTTTGCATAACGCACAAGTGTGTGTGTGTGTGCGTAGGGCTGTCACAATTATTACATAATCGTCTAATCGTGATTATTTGACATAATCGTGATTATTTTTCATAATCGTCATAATCGTTTCCATGTCAAAAATAGTGGAAATAGCCGATCTACAAGCTCACAAACGCGTCGCATCGCGACGCGTTGTGAGCTTGTAGATCGGCTATTTCCACTATCAAAGTTATTTTTTTAAGTAGTAAGTTGTCAAATTTCTTTGTATATTTAGGTTGTGTCATATCTACCATGTACAACTTCAAAGCCTAAAAGCCAAACAGAAATGTAATTATCAACGACAAAAACACAATTAAATCGTTAATCGGCAATTATTTGAGTGACAATTAATCGTCATGTAAAATGTCATATCGTGACAGCGTGTGCGTGCATGTGTGGCGTGTGTGCGTATTTGCTATGTGACCATTTCGGGTTTTTTCAGTTCAATTAATTCAAGGCATTAATCTAAAAATGACTAAAAGTATTGTGAAAATAGCAGATCTGCGAGCAGGCATTGACACAAAGGCTTGCCCACCTGCCCCCGGCAGGTAAATAAAACCTTCAGGCAGGTGAAGTTTGCTTTCAGGTTGCCCGACCGGGCAAGAGCTCATTTGAGAGGGGACACAATGATATATACAGTAAACACAACACAAGATTTCTGTCCGAACAACGGGCTGTGGCCAGAGCGCTGTGTCTTCTGGTCTGTGGAAATAAAATAAGGGCACTGTTTAGTGTTTACCTATTATGTGCTGTTTTTACAATTAAAAATATAAAATAAGTGTGAAACCATAGAAATATACAATCATAGCTATGATATATTGTAGGTATTTGATATTTGGATTTGGACTTGGAGGTATTGAGGTATGACATTTTTATCGCACAGCCCCAGAAAGTAAATAAATAATTGTTAAATTGAGCTGTAATTAAAATGTTATAATGGACGATTTACATATTTTTTGGCTAAAGATTAATTGGCTATTTTCAGAAACAATGATGTACAATGACTGATAAAAAAAAGGCTTAAACTACAGTATATGTTTCTGTCTCTTGTTACTTTGGCTTTTTGGTTGTCTTTGTCAGCCTGTTTACGCTTTGCGAGCCTGTTATTCCTGGTGATTGTGAGTGTGTACATGTTACTATACAGTATGTGTGTGATGTTCATCTGAGATATGTGCCAGAGATGTCCAGGGACGTGCAGAGAATGTTAGAGAGGCAGGGGCTGAAATTTCTAAAAGGGCCTTTTGGTGAAATATTGAAAATAGCAGACATCCAAGCTCACAACGCATCGCGGTGCGACGCGTTGTGAGCTTGGAGGTCGGCTATTTTCAGTACTTGATAAGAAACTAAACTAAGCATACAAAAAGCAATACTGTAGATGTGGCGTGACGGCATGGATTTCTACACAGAGAGGGCAATTCTTTCAACATAAGATGATACATTCAAGTTCAGGAGAGTTTGGACGAGGCAATTGTCTTGAATGCTGCCTTCAGGTATGGCATGGAAAGGGGGGCATTTGCATTTCTTTGACCATAGTAAAAACTGAATTTGTGATCTGGAGGGGGCACTTTTTACAGACTGTTAACACATGGGAAGCCAAGGTTTCTAACATTTCTAGCTGTTGCTGCTGCCGTCGTTCACTTACGCTTTAATTTTGAAGAGCCTCGGAAGCTTTGTGCGTGTGCACGTGAGTGTCCACTGACGATTGAGGATGATAATCCATTTGTTTACAAACGCTCGCGAAACTAAAATCCAAACCGGGGCCGACCATCGCGGTAAAGTGTCGCCGTGAAAACAATCAGATCTCTGCTTCCCTGGCGTTCTTTGCACCTTATTCATAGATAAAGCCCTTTTTATGTTTCAGCATAGAATAGAAATCAATGCAGCCTAGACGTGCCATTTTGTCTCTCTGCGAGCTACGTTATGACGTATGGACTAGGGTCTTTCACTGACAACACAGGATGCATGCAGCTCCATGTAACCAAGTTAACCCTTTGTCTCGTTCCTGAACGAGACAACTCCTTTTGGCAGAGCGACCTCTAGTGGCCGTATCTCGTTAAGCCCCCTTTCATGTCTATGTGTGCACATGCCTGGAGATGTCTCTGTTTGGGGTTACGGGGGCTGGGGGGGGGGGGGGGGCAGGAAGAAGAAGCGCAGTGTGTGTTCATTTTGTATTGGACCCCTCATTGTTTTTGCCCCCACACTGGTCAAAGGGGTCACAGTCCAACAGGAAATGAACCCAGCTTTTGCTCTCGCAGCCCATAGCAGAGGAAAGGACACAGACATTTGTTTTTTTTAACGACTGCATGGAAAATGGCAAGCAAAGATGTTTCGAAAAGGAGTCAACATGACCGAAGAGAAGACAAATGCCTCTGTCTCTGTCTCTCTCTCACATGTTACCACACCTGTTTTTAGGTCACCGGTTTTGTACAATGGAAATTAAGTGTGTGCAGTTAAGTTCAACGTACACACGATATTGTATATGCATGGGTAATTTTCCAGGCACCTTGGGTTTTACGAGCAGTTTATGCACCTTTTAATGTTCTTGCAGATAGTAAAGTGCACACTCATAACTTTAACTTTATTATGTTGATATTCTCGCCGACAAGCTGTCTTCTTCAGGAGAAAACACAAAAACAGAGATATATATGCAGCAGTATATATACTGTACATAGACAATAAAACAGGTGTTTCCAAACAGGGCAATCAGTAGCGCTCTGACATCACTGTGATGTCAGGGAAACTACACGAACAGAATCCCTTTTATGCCCATATATGGAGATCCCTGATTTCATCAATATTAAGCCCATATCTACCAGGACTTCATATGGGAATGGTAAATGGATGGATTGCATTTATACAGCGCTTTTCTTCAAAGCGCTTTACAATGTACTTCACATTCACCCATTCACACACGGATGGCGGAGGAAACCATGCAAGGCATCAATCTGCTCATCGGGAGCAGTTACAATTTAGGCATTTCGCAGATTTCTCTTAATCCAGAGCGATTTACAATAAGCAAGGCAGCACAAGGTAATAATAATACGTCAAATGCATAGCAATAGTAATCTAGGATCGCAGGTAAACCTATCGTCAGTCTAACATTAGAATAACCCCCCCAACAAATCAGTATATTGAAACTATACACACACTAGGATGCCGGGTCAACAATAACAGAATAACCTTCCCATATCTGTGTGGCTGGTTCTACAGACAGGGATCTCCATATACAGTATGTGCATACAAGGGATTGTATGTATGATGTCAGATGTGATAGATGTTATAGGACTTTCACTTAACGAATAACTGAGTAGCATGTTTGGGGTCTCACAGCATATCTCCGTATACAGTTCATGGATCTCCATATATGGGTACCAGGGGTCTCCATATATGGCTAACTGGTCCGATAGACATCACTGGCCAGATATTGAAGCCACACCATTAATATTTTAGCCTGTCTTGTTACATCATTCAATGTTATTCTGTCAAATATCAATTTGTAACTCGATTAATTGTTTCTCCCCTACATTAACCCACAGTTCATAACCAGCCAAGTCAGAAGCTGTTACAGGACCATCCCTCTTTGTGATGCACTGATCAGAATCCGTCTTGGTGGTTCTTAGTTTTTGTAATTCAGCAGAACATGACTTTGTCACAATTTCTGACATTGGCAGATTTGGCTCAATATCTACCAAAGGAACCTCATGAAGACAGATGTATACTTACTTGCACAGCAGTGTTGCACTGCGGAAATAGCCGATCTACAAGCTCACATCGCGCCACAGAGCGCCGCTATTTTCGTTGCGTGGCACCATGCGCAACCAAGTATATAGCAGGCCAGGGGCGTCACAAGGGGAAAAGTGGGGCTAGGGCCCAAGGTGGAGGGGCCTTAATTATTTTATACTTTAGCTATTGAAAAATAGCAGATATAATGCGAGCTTGTAGATCTGCTATTTTTGAAAAGTCATGAAAATGTGTGCAAATCTTTGAATATATGTTTTTTTTTTAGCAGCGTGAGCTTGTATATCTGCTATTCAATAGTTAAAGCACAAAATAATATTGTTCCCAGTCTAAATGGGTTAAACCCCTCCACCTATGAAGAACATTCATGGGGGGCCCGCAGTGAATTCTTGTACCCAGGGCCCAGAATTTGGTGCGACACACCTGAAGCAGGCACACGGTTCTGCCCTCAGTGAACCCTGAGCAGGACGGAGCGGAGGGCCCTAATATGTCACCGCCCAGAGTTTTATGGTCCTGGGTGGGGAATGAGGGCACTGTTTACAGGTTGCCAGGGAGATGTGCATGAGAAGGGAAAAAATGGCTGCATATACTGGAAATGACTCCGACCTTATTCATCCCAGTCATTTCACATTTGGCAGGTTCACCTCCCCTCATGCTTTTTTTGGGCCGACGTAATGTTTTCTTTTTTCTTTTTTTTTCTTCTTCTGCTCACATACGCAGGCACGTGCACACGTAGACATCAAAGGGGGCTTGAGCCCCCTGCCCTTTTATCTGTCTGTAAAAAGTGTCCTCTCCAGACCTAGCTCTGGTCCAGAGTGTCAGCTCCACTGACAATCTCTGACAGACCCGTCGGCAAATGACTAGACCGCGATTCAGTCATGAAATAAAACGCACCCACCTCGAGCCACCCAGCGGCCACCGCAGACACAACGGTTCACAACCCGGAAATAAGCGGCGGTCGAGCAAAACTACCTTTGGTGAGTAGTGAAGTAGTTTTGGTTATTTTGACTGAAGTTGAGCGCTCGTAGGGGCTGAGAAATCGCGGTCTATTCATTTGTCGATGGGTCTGTCAGAGCGTCAGTGCTCTGGACCAGAGCTACTCCAGACCATTAATGCAGTTTTTACTATGGTGAAAGAAATGCAAACGCCCTCTTTCCATGCCATACCTGAAGGCGGCATTCAAGAGAATTGCCTCGTCCAAACTCTCCTGAACTTGAATGCAAGTCTCTCTGTGTAGAAAACCATGCCGTTACGCCACATCTCCAGTATGCCTAGGTCAGTGTGGTATCAAGCACCGAAAATAGCAGACCTCCAAGCTCACAACGTGTTGTGAGCTTGGAGGTCGGCTATTTTCGATATTTCCACCAAAAGGCCCTTTTGGAAATGTCAGCCCCTGCCTCTCTAACATTCTCTGCACGTCCCTGCCCATACGAGCCCATCATTTCAAGGCTAGAGAGAACAGGAGGGGTGGCTTTTTTTTCCTACGCGGTGGTGAGAGCAGTCTGGTCTGTTGCACTTGTGGGAGATAATATGCACAGCTGTTCTCAAGAATGAGAGGTTCTTCTTCTCCCCTCTCATGGTGGGTAAAGTCCGCGAAGCATCATGCACGCACGTACAGTAAAGCCTCTATCAGAGTCCAGGGTGAAGAGCTATTCACTTCATCGTGGTGTAGTTTTCTAGCTATCACCTAAACATACATAACAAAGCCTAGGTGATAGCTAGGAAACTACAACGTGGTGAAGTGAATAGCTCTTCACCCTGGACTCTGATAGAGGCTTTACAGTACACTGAAATATCCTCCAGCTTGTGTCAAAATGGACGTTGCTGGGCCATGTAAAGAGTTGTTATTAGTCACTTTATACCAGGGTCACTATTTTGGGCATGTTATGGTATGGCTTGGCATAGGTGACGTTTAAAAAAAAAGGATTCTAACATTTTTCAACGAATTTCATAAATTGTGAAGAATCGCTGCACCTCAATGTGTCGTGACCTTTTAGACCTGCTATCGTTTCTATCAAACAACAAAGTATAAAACTATATCACACATTAACGAAGCATCAAATAGGGCTCAAGTGGATAAAAAAAAGAAAAGAAGTGAACCCTGTGGTCAGGTTGGTGCCGTCACTTCAGCCACGAGTCAGAGTTGCTTCTCTGTGCATGCGTGGCTGGCCGTGTCAGGAATAATTGCTAACAGTTGTGCGGTTTTGCAGAGCACATTTGCGTGTGGTCATCAAGGCGTGCTCAGATTGCTGAGTGTGCAGCCCCCCCCCGAAACCCCAGGCCCGCTCCTTGATACCCCCCGCACGCAGGGGCGTCACACCAAATTCTGGGCCCTGGGGGTACAAGGATTCATTGCGGGCCCCCCCATGAATGTTAACTATTGAAAAATAGCAGATATACAAGCTCACAGCGCGGCAGCGAGTGTCCAAGGTGTTGGAGGGGCCCTAGTAACTTTAGCTATTGGAAAATAGCAGATATACAAGCTCACAGCGCGGCACCGAGTGCCGCGCTGCGAGCTTGTAGATCTGCTATTTTTGAAAAATTGTGAAAATGTGTGCAAGAAACCCATGTTTCCATGTCAGTGATGCTCAAACTTTTTTCATGTGAAGGACCCCCAAAATGATGTGAATTTGGCCACGGACCCCCATCTCAAAATATCTAGTTCCAGGGACTACCCCGGAAGCAAAATTTGAGTTACAAATGTTCGCATAAAAAAATACATATTCAAAGATTTGCACACATTTTCACGACTTTTTCAAAAATAGCAGATCTACAAGCTCGCAGCGCGGCACTCGGTGCCACGCTGTGAGCTTGTATATCTGCTATTTTCCAATAGCTAAAGTTACTAGGGCCCCTCCACCTTAGGCCCTGGTAACTCAGTCCCACTTTCCTACCCCTTGTGACGCCCCTGCCCCGCACAAGCTGTGCTGACTCAGCGACGTCACCAGACCACCTGGGGGTTACATGACCAACACGGAGGAGCCATTTTGGATCTTTTGGTTCCTAACTCAACCTCGGGTGTATTGGACACAGTGGGTTCACAGATAGCCGTGAATCGCTGATTCGGAAGTTTGCATTGTGCATACTGTGCCTCCCAATTCCCAAATGTCAGACCCAAATGGCCTATTAGTTTGACCAGAGTTTGTAACTCCAAGAGTGATTGATTGATTGATTGATTGATTGATTGATTGATTGAATATTGTATTAGACAGAAATGTAAAACAGCACAAGAACAGTCAATACACTTAGTCTAAAAGGATTACACCCAAAAAGTCCTTGCGGTCTTGTTTCCATTTTGTCCATGTCCATATCCATTTGGTTACATTTGTACAACTTTAGAGTCAGGACTTTACAGTGTAATATGTTGTTGGTACATTTGGCAAGTAAATGAAGAAGTTGTAGCAGCAGTGGGGTGACTTTTTTGTTTTTATGCCTTCTACCAGGAAGATGGTATTTGAATTGTCTATAGCAGAGGAAATGAAAACTACAGCTCTGGAAAGACGGGATAAGAGACCACATGTTCTTTATTTTTTTCACCACAAGATAGTGCAAGCCTCTGTCATATCTGTTACTGTTATTTGTCATGGAACATGCACTTGCCTTACATGTACCGTAACTACAGTATTGGCTCCTTAAACAATCTGGGCATGCCATGAATATCGTTTTTCTTTATGCTATCCTGTGTCTCTTTATCTCACGTAAGTATCTCGTTCTGAATGTTATTGCCCCAGTCATTTGGCCATAAATGTATGAGTGTGCGTGCTTGTGTGCATGTGTGCACTTGCATGTCTAGTACGTACATATAGCTATATATGGCTTTGGAGTATAGTAAGTTAGTAACATACCGTAATAAACATTTTGTCTGGCAGTAAGTAGTAAAGGCAAAAATAGGCATTGGGGAGAGGTCAAGTGAGACCCAAATGATAGTGTCACTGTTCCAGTAAAGATATTGCATCAGAAGGGCTCCTCCTGTTTCCCTGCAGAGGAATGGTCTAGTAAAAACATCATCCTCCCCAAGGGTGCTGCAAACCACTAAGTGAATTAGTTAGAGTACCCTGACCTGACGCAACATACAGTACAGTAACAGTACAGTACAGCAGTGGTTCTCAACCTGTGGGTCGGGACCCCCAGGGGGGTCACCAAATTATTTTGGGGGGTCCCAAGATGACTAAAGGGGAACACACACTGGATGCGAAGGCGGCGCGGAAGCGGCGCGACAAAAAATACGGCCCCGTTATTTTCAATGAACTAACCCACACCGGCGGCGTCAGACGCGCACAACCGCGGGTCTGCCGCCTCGTCTGCCGCGCCGATACGCCACTGTTCTATTTTTCCAGCGTTGCCGCACGGTGAACATGTTCTCCCATGGTTCTCCACACCGGGGGAAATGGATGTGCTGTGTGGCAGCGCGCTGCATCCAGTTGGGGTTGCCGTGCGGCACTTAACGTGCGTCGATACCGCGACGCGACGCTGCGCAGCCGTCCGCGTTCAGTGTGTGCTCCCCTTAACTTAATTTGCAACGTTGTTTTCTCACTCAACAGTAAACAAACCGACATGAAGTTTAAGTGTATAGAGGGTAAATGCACATATCTAAAGTGACAATTTAAGGACATTTTAATACCTCTACAATGACAACTTAAACATTGGCCAAATTGCCAAATATTAGAGGCAGAAATTGTGAAATTCTCACAACAGAACACAATACCCTTGAGAGGGTTCCAGTGGGTCCCCATGCTCACTCAAGCCATGACGACCATTCCACAATCTCTGAATGTCTCATAGAGTATGTAACCACGCCCCCTGAACGTCACCAATGGAGGCTGAAGTCTGTTTGGCATTTCCGTTCTCGAAAACACATTTTAAATATATATTCTTTAATTGTCTCCACCAGCCGAAGGCATGGGGGAGAGTATGTTTTCCCCTCCGTCCGTCCGTCCGTCCGTCCGTCCGTGCGTGCGTCCGTCCGTCCGTGCGTGCGTCCTCGCAGTTTGTGAGCACCTAATCTCAGTCGCCGTTGGCCCGGACGCTGCCAAAGTGAGCACACACACTCCCTGGATGCCAATCTAGAACCTCTGCCCTAAATTTTTCAAATGGGCCTTTTCTAGCGCCACCTAGTTTCCCTATATCTTCTAAGCAGCAAGCTAGGTGTTCTTCGAATAATTGTCTCCACCAGCCGAAGGCTTGGGGGAGAGTATGTTTTCCCCTTCGTCCGTCCGTGTGTCCGTCCGTGCGTCCTCGCAGTTTGTGAGCACCTAATCTCAGTCGCCGTTGGCCCGGACGCTGCCAAAGTGAGCACACACACTCCCTGGATGGCAATCTAGAACCTCTGCCCTAATTTTTTCAAATGGGCCTTTTCTAGCGCCACCCAGTGGCCGATGTTCGCAAAACACATTTCTGTGCACTACTCTTACAGATTTTGTCCAAAAATCCTACAAATCGGTAGGCAGTATCTCGACAGTCATGTAATCGACACGGATCTGTCCGATTTAGCATATTCCATCCTGATTGGCTAAGGTTGGCTTCCAAACCGTCCGTCCGTGCGTGCGTGCGTCCTCGCAGTTTGTGAGCACCTAATCTCAGTCGCCGTTGGCCCGGACGCTGCCAAAGTGAGCACACACACTCCCTGGATGTCAATCTAGAACCTCTGCCCTAAATTTTTCAAATGGGCCTTTTCTAGCGCCACCTAGTGGCCGATGTTCGCAAAACACATTTCTGTGCACTACTCTTACAGATTTTGTCCAAAAATCCTACAAATCGGTAGACAGTATCTCGACAGTCATGTGATCGACACGGATCTGTCCGATTTAGCATATTCCATCCTGATTGGCTAAGGTTGGCTTCCAAACCGTCCGTCCGTGCGTGCGTGCGTGCGTGCGTCCTCTCAGTTTGTGAGCACCTAATCTCAGTCGCCGTTGGCCCGGACGCTGCCAAAGTGAGCACACACACTCCCTGGATGTCAATCTAGAACCTCTGCCCTAAATTTTTCAAATGGGCCTTTTCTAGCGCCACCTAGTGGCCGATGTTCGCAAAACACATTTCTGTGCACTACTCTTACAGATTTTGTCCAAAAATCCTACAAATGGGTAGACAGTATCTCGACAGTCATGTGATCGACACGGATCTGTCCGATTTAGCATATTCCATCCTGATTGGCTAAGGTTGGCTTCCAAAGTTTGTAGGATTTGGCCGTTTTGAAAAAAATGCCTCAAATCCCAAACGCAAAGTGCAATTATCATGAAATCGCGTACATACGTTCCCACTAGGTAGAGGAAGAAATGCCACAGCATTTTTTTTATCAGCCTCATGGTGGCGCTATAACAGGCCGATTCGTGGTTTTACCTATAACTCCACCGATCAGTTTCAAACTTTGTAAGCTCATTCCCTATAGGCCAAGGAAAAACCCATTCCCTGCATTTTTCACATCAGCCTATTATAGCGCCACCAGGAGGCCGACTTATGTAAAACACAATTTTTCCTATTATTCCTTGAGATTTTATCCAAAAATCATGCAAATCGGTACACACTATCTCTATAGTCATGTGATCAAGTCCGATCCGTCTGATATTTCATATTCCATCCTAATTGGCTAATATTGGCTTCCAAAGTTTGCAGGATTGCTCAGTTTTTGGAACACAATGCCTCAAATCATGCATGCAGTGTCCGATTGCCATGAAAGGTCTAAGGTGAAGAACATATGCCAGCCTTTTTACATTGGCCTATTATACAGTAGCACCATCAGGACGCATGGCCTGGTGGAGACCTGTGCTCGGAAGAGCACTGCTTCTAGTTTGATTTGCAGTAGAAGAAATTTGGGAAGTAGGGTGGAGGCGGGCAAATTTACTTAAGTACTCTACTTAAGTACAATATTGAGGTATTTGTACTTTACTTGAGTATTTCCAATTTCCAGTACTTTTACTTCTATTCCACTACATCTCAGATCCATATATTGTACTTTTACTCCATTGCAATTATTTGAAAACTTTACTAGTTACTTTGCAGGTATAAATTATAATATTATAAAACATACATTAACGACTTTAGCCCTATTTTATACCTAGGCTATTTATACCAGCTATTTTCAAACATTTTTGTACTTTAACTTTTGGTACTTTAAGTACATTTTGATGCCAATACTTTTGTACTTTTAATCAAGTACATTTTGAATTCTGAACTTTTACTTGTAAGGGTGCCCTCACACCAAAATACATATGAGAGTGGAATCCGCGTTCCGCCAATGCATTTCAATGATAAGGGAGCGTTTTTGCAGAAATCCTCTGCTGGCATGGAAACGCTTCACTCTCATTGAAATGCATTGGCGGAACGCGGATTCCACTCTCATAGGTATTTTGGTGTGAGGGCACCCTAACAGAGTATTTCTACATTGCAGTATTGATACTTTTACTTAAGTAAAAAAAATGTAGTACTTTTTCCACCACTGCTCAGCGTACGGCGGAAGCATTTCAAAATGGTATGAGCCAACATCCTGCCTCCAGAGACTACCAGCTAAATGACTTCATCATGAATTAAATGGAATGAATGATGAATTCATAGTTGAATCAGTCGGTAGAGCTCTCGCCATTGGTCAACAAGGTCATGGGTTTGATACCGGGCACCTGCAACTCTGCGTATAAGATAGCATGGCTTGGGTGCGGCACGTGGTGCTTTAAGTACTGTGAGCTGATGGTAGGTGTTGTGCTCCACCATTCCATCTCCCAGGAGTCATTGTTTATCAGGGATAGACTCCCGTGTTTTCGGTTGATACCGACAATAAGCCTCTCTGACCTTGAAATTAGAAGCAGAATCAGTGGACTATGTTTTGTTAGTAAGGGCAGACAACAACAGGGGGTCCGGGACCCCTAGGGGGTCCTCAGAGTTACTACAGGGGGTTCTCCAAATCTTTGTGTGATAGAAACTTTTTTTTCTCTGTTATTATATGCATACACTTTAACCCTAGTGTCCATATTCTGAGAACTTTAGAAACTTTTTTTAGCCGATCTACGAGCTCACAACGCCTCGCAGAGCTTGTAGATCGGCTATTTTTGGCAAAGAGGTTTGGTGTAGAGGGGGAAAAGGGCAGACTAAGTGCAGAGTGAAATGTCAAGTATTGACGGTTCTGAAAACACAAATTGACATGAATCCAAAATACACTGATGATTGTGCGTCAAACGATATGGAAAACTAAAAGGTTGTGGGGGTCCCTCAACTAAGGGGTCCTTGGCCTGAAAACGTTGAAGACCCCTGGAATAGATGTTATGGACACCGCAGGCTCTGTACGGAGCAGAGGGAGATGGGGGCCCTGGCAGGGGCGTCACACCAAATTCTGGGCCCTGGGTACAAGGATTCACTGCGGGCCCCCCATGAATGTTAACTATTGAAAAATAGCAGATATATACAAGCTCACAGCGCGGCACCGAGTGCCGCGCTGCGAGCTTGTAGATCTGCTATTTTTGAAAAATCGTGAAAATGTGTGCCAAGAAACCTATGTTTCCATGTCAGTGATGCTCAAACTTTTTCATGTGAAGGACCCCCCATCTCAAAATATTTAGTTCCAGGGACCCCCCGGAAGCAAAATTTGAGTTACAAATGTTCACTTAAAAAATACATATATTCAAAGATTTGCGCACATTTTCACGACTTTGCAAAAATAGCAGATCTACAAGCTCGCAGCGCGGCACTCGGTGCCGCGCTGTGAGCTTGTATATCTGCTATTTTTCAATAGCTAAAGTTACTAGGGCCCCCTCCACCTTGGGCCCTGGTAACTCAGTCCCACTTTCCTACCCCTTGTGACGCCCCTGGGCCCTGGCTCCGCTCTACAGTGGCAGGGTTGAGCTTCAAAGAGACATCCCTATGATCCTCATGATCAGAGAGCAGATGGATGACTGTCATCTCGTGCACTGTGACTGGACACAGTGACCACTGACGACGACGATGACCATGTTTGGACGTAAATCTGCCCTGGGAAACTGAGGAGTGACCTTGCTCGTGGGATTAGAGGCCATGTTTGTTTGTTCAAAGACAAATAATATACCCCGGCCTCCACCCACCATGATCCACAAACTGAACGTGCTACTCAGTCATAAGAGGACAACAACCCGCACCAAGGTGGTGGGGGAGCCCTCCTCCTGCCAGTAACTGCGTTTCCATAAAGCCTTTTGGAAAATGCGAAGCGAATGATCTGAAAATCGACGAAAAAAGATAATGCGCAATTGCCTGTCTTGATTCCACTGATGAAATGCGATTCTCGGGAGATAGTTTGCGAATATTACAAAACAGTAATATATAAACTGCAAAATCATGCAAGTTCAATGCATTTTAATTCAAACCCTCTTCGCTGAGTGTTTCCATTGCCCTTTTGCGCATTTCGGTTTTTCGATTAAGATCCGAAATCCGCCTCCTCCAGGCGTAAAAGTGTTTTTGCTTTGTGATTTATGCGCAAAAGCCAAAATGCGCGTAAAAAAGGCTTTATGGAAACGCAGCTACTGTCACTGTGCACTCTGCCCTGTCTTCCCTAGTGACTTCCATAGTTCATGTGCATCGTGTGTGTGTGTGTGTGTGTGTGTGTGTGTGTGTGTGTGTGTGTGTGTGTGTGTGTGTGTGTGTGTGTGTGTGTGCGTGTGCGTGTGCGTGCATAAGAGGCATTGAATCCTTTTTGCTGAATATTGTGTCTCTATATTTGTCCCCTTTGCCCCGCATTCTTCTCTCACTTCCTATTTTATCCATGTTGTTTGACACCATGAACCTCTTCTTCATGATTAGCGAGTATAAGGAGTGTCACTGCTTGCTTTCAGATTAGGAACGATCATTCTCCACACTTCCCTGTGTGGAGAATAGGGATGGGACGATATGAAGATTTCATATCACGATTATTGTGACAAAAGAAATCGTGATTTATGATATTATCGCGATAATCAAAATCCATTATCCTGGGGTGGAACATTTGCCAAAAAATTTCAGATCTACGACGCGTTGTGAGCTTATAGATCGGCTATTTTTTGGCAAAGACATTTGATAGAGAATGAAAAAAAGACTGTATCAAGTACGTATGTAAGTACCTTTTACCAATTATAGTGGGTTTAAGTGGTACCGGATATGCAGCTCTGCAAATAAAAGGTGAATTGATCCCAGTGCATGACGGAGGATGATATCACGATAAATTAAATCTCCACGATACGATTATCGTGAGAGTTTTTTATCACGATAAACGATAATATCGCGTATCGTCCCATCCCTAGTGGAGAAGTGTTGAGAGAGAGAAGTGATTCTCTCTCTCTCTCTCTTTCTCTCTCTCTCTCTCTCTCTCTCTATCTCTCTCTCATCTAAACATTTGCTGGCAAATACCAGCGCACAGAAAGAAAAGACAGCCTTTCCTGCATTCTCTCGTCGACCACCCCTGGCACACAGGAGTTGACTGCATATTTTCCCCGATGCAAACCAGATGTGAAAGTCTTAACGTATGGCAGCATTTTCTTCTTTTTTTTCTCTTCAAAGGAAGACAAATGTAGGCCAAAAATGTAGTCCTTTTCGACTGTCCGCACACAGTGATGTAAAAATACATTGAGATTCATTTCTGCGTCCCAGACCTTCCTCCACAGTGGTTTTACAGAGCACTGTGTGATTTAGAGTAATTGCAATGTTATTGTTTGGTGTTGGTGGAACGCTCTGGAACGCTGGGTTTGGAGACTGCAGCGACGAGATGTGACAAGAGTGGTGTAAAGTAACTAAGTACATTTACTTAAGTATACAATTTTGAGCTATCTGTATTTTTTCTTGATTATTTCCAATTTCCAATACTTTTACTTCTACTCCACTACATCTCGGGTCCAAACTTTAGTTAGCCTACTTATTACTCTGCAGATATAAATTGTATTGTTACAAAACATACATTAACCACTTGAGCCCTATTTAAGTGTGCCTGCCTGCCATGCAATGGCAAAACACTTAATCCGCCATAATTAAGTAAGTAAGTAAGTACATAATGTCGCCACAAAATTTCGGCACGTAATAAGTGCCGCACGATTTACGCCACCGCCGCAATATATACATCAAAACGTGCGGCTCGGCCGGGAATGGGGTGCTATTACCTTTCTTTACGATCTGCGTTACCATTGCGACGTAATTCGCAAAAAACGACGCCAAAAAACCCCATTGACTTAGAATGGGGGAAACTTCGGCACGTAATAACTGCCGCACGATTTACGCCACCCCCGCAATATATACATCAAAATGTGCGGCTCGGCCGGGAATGGTGTACTATTACTTTTCTTTACGATCCGCGTTACCATGGCAGCGTAATTCGCAAAAAACTACGCGCAAAAACCCCCATTGACTTTGAATGGGGGACTCGGGGAAAAAAAAAACAGAAACTTTGGCGCCACATAACTCTGCCATACTTTTGCCTAGCAACGTCATTTAAAATTTAAAATGCTCACACAACTTTGGTCTTTTTCCGGCCAATAGGGATAAGCTGTAATTAAGCCCCGCCCCCCTCTTTAAACGGCTATATCTCCAGTTTGCAGCATGGTACCGTCTCGAAACTTGCTGTGTGTACTTAGATGGCCAATAGGAATGAGCTGTAATTGTTTAAGCCCCGCCCCCTCTGTCTTCCAATTGGCTGGGCTTTAAACAGCCATAACTCCACTTCCCAACACATTACTGGTCTCAAACTCAGTAGGTGGTCCCACAGGTTGCACACAAATAGCGAGCTGCAGGCACACTTTCTAGTTTATAATCTACAAGCTCACAACGCGTCACAGCACGACGCGTTGTGAGCTTGTAGATTATAAAATAGGTGAGCTTGGTAGATCTGCTATTTTCAAACATTTGGTACTTTGACTTTTGGTACTTTAAGTACATTTTGATGCCATCACTTTCATACTTTTGAACTTTAAGTACATTTTGAATTCCAGACATTAACTTGTAACAGAGTACTTCTGATACTTTAACTTAAGTAAAACAATGTACTTTTTCCACCACTGTGTGACAACGACTGCAGTTTTCTGGCTTCTCTTTCAAAAATGTGTCAGTGGCAAAACACACAAGTCTCCGTCTGTTGTGACAAATGTGTGTGTTTTCATTTTTAGTTTGACCAAACTAAATTCACCACCTCGAGCAAGAAGCTCGGAAAACAGAGAATCACAATCTGTTTATTGGCTACGTATATCGTTGTTGTCGGGTGGAAACCTTGTATCTCCAAGTTTAAAATGTGTACGTTCTTTCGCAAAGTAAAGCCCTGCTTCACCATACAAGGTCGTCGCACAAAAGTAGTGAAAACAGCAGATCTACAAGCGGTACGAGGCGTTGTGTGCTTGTAGAGTGCTTGTAGATCGGCTTTTTTCACTAGTTTAGTTCATTTTTTTAAATGATAAAAACGAACGGTTTTGGACATACAAGGTTTCCACCCGACAACGACAAAATGTTCACATAGACTCTCATAGAGTATGAATAATTTGATTGGAGAATTGCTCTCAGGCACAGGAAAACATACAAACAACAATTATGTTTAGCAGATAAGAGAAAAAAGTATAAAATATAAGATCATGGTCAATAAGCACTATGAAAAAGAGGTGTGAGCCGAGAACAGTATTGGAAGTGCTGTGATAAGGGCGTTTAATCTCTAATATTGTACAAACCAGTCAATAACGTTCAATCATTCATAATCCATCTTAATGTTATCCTTTTATTTTGTGAGGACGGAAACGTTGTCAAATTCCAACAAGCTGGTTATCCTTTTGCACACAGCTTTCCTCAGGCCTTACTACTAGTTGTACACAATGTGTTGTGCTTCAGCACGTTATTGTGAGCTTGTAGATACGCTTTTTTCAATGCAAGACTAGGGCTTATTACATAATCGTCTGATCGCAATTATTTTACATAATCGCGATTATTTTTCATAATCGTCATAATCGTGAATGTTGAAAATGTTTCATATATATATTTTTTTAAAGTAAAAAATAGTGGAAATAGCAGATCTACAAGCTCACAACGCGTCGCATCGCGACGCGTTGTAAACATCGCGACGCGAATAAACCAGCATGAATCCGGGTTTATTCTTTGACATCCATCCGCCATGCTGACGGTGTGTGTCCATACAACAACATGAAGCCTAATATTAACAGACATCAGGTCTCGTATCCCTACATCTGATGATTAAAAGTTGGCTAGAGGAGTAGAGGGGGACAAATTACAAAGGCCACGGTGACATTTTGCTAGCTGCAGGTACTCATTTTCCCCCCTTTGTGTTTACGAGGTTGGCTTTCATTTGGGCCCTCGGTGGCCTCCCACTCCGCGCCAGGCGGTGTTTAAGTGCTCAGGGACAATGACAGGTTAGCTCTCTTCTTGTGTCTGGACTTCTGGTCAACCCTTCTATCCTTAAGTCGTTTAGAACGGGTACACATTTTGCGTATCATTATTTTATGCTTTAACTGTTGAAAAATAGCAGATATACAAGCTCACAGCGCGGCACCGAGTGCTGCGCTGCGAGCTTGTAGATCTGCTATTTTTGAAAAATCTTGAAAATTGTGTGAATTTTGACCCGATTCTATAAGTGTCTTTTGAATCCTTCAAGGTTTTTTGAAAAACCCTATGTTTCTATGTCAGCAATCTGGCCAGCCATCGTCAAAGAAAAGGTCCTTTTCACTTAACTGGAGCTCAGTTAGTCTGTTCTTGAGAGACTACTATGTCAGTGGTTCTCAAACTTTTTCATGTGAAGGACCCCCAAAATTATATGCATTTGGCCACGGACCCCCATCTCAAAATATTTAGTTCCAGGGACCACCCAGAAGCAAAATTTGAGTTACAAACGTTCGCTTTGAAAAATACATATATTCAAAGATTTGCACACATTTTCACGACTTTTTCAAAAATAGCAGATCTACAAGCTCGCAGCGCGGCACTTGGTGCCGCGCTGTGAGCTTGTATATCTGCTATTTTTCACTGGTTAAAGCGTTCAATCGTTTTAGGCCTAAATGGGTTAAGTCTGAGGGCTCTGTCTCCGCAGAGGAGACGCCACAGGTCTGATCACCGCTGGCACTGAGAGGAGCCCCGATATGGAGCAGGACAATGTCCTCAACGTTGTCCTGTGAAGCTTTTATATCATCGTTGTCGGGTGGAAACCTTGTATGTCCAAAACCGTTCGTTTTTTAAATTATTATTTTAAAAACGAGTTAAAGAAGAAGTTAAAAATAGCAGATCTACAAGCACACAATGCCTTGCGTCGCGAGGCGGTGTGTGCTTGTAGATCTACTATTTTCACAACTTTTGTGCAACACTCTTGCATGATGGATTAGGGCTTTAATTTATGAAAGAACATACTATTTTTATCTTGAGATTTTGACTTGCCTTTTGGGGGACAGAACGTTTGAAAACCACCAGGCAGCATATCGTCGTTGTGGGGTGGAAACCTTGTATCTCCAGGTTTCAAATGTGTATGTTCTTTCGCAAAGTAAAGCCCTGCTTCATCGTACAAGGCCGTCGCACAAAAGTAGTGAAAACAGCAGATCTAACACAGAACGCTGTTGTGTGCTTGTAGATCGGCTGTTTTCACTAGTTTAAATCATTTTTAAAATGAAAAATTGGACATACAAGGTTTTCACTCGACAACGACGATATGTAACAATAAGGACTCCATTGTGAGCGTGTAGATGCGGAATTTTTACGACAAATACAGGTGTGCATCTTCTTGTAGATTCGGACTTGCCTTTTTGGTGGGACAGAAGGTTTGCAAACCACCAGGCAGCATATGGTGCAGCCATGGCCTTCAGATGTGGGTGGCCTGCACTTCTCTCCTCTTCAGCGGAGAACCCATGCAGAGACGTATCATCTTGCATGCTGGAGCCTCATGTTGTTTACCAACAGCATCCAAGCTGCGGCGACGTGCTGGGCCCTCATGTATAAACTGAGATGACCACAGATTGCTCAATGCCTCGAACGTCCCAACCCGTGAAAACGTTGGGAACGCTGGTGCGTACAGGGTGGGGTGGATTAGTGTCTTTATCGGCAATAAAAAGCCATGATGCATTGCTTTAATGTTAATGCTCGGTTGGATGGGCTATAATATATTTGTATCCTTTTCTTTTTTCTTTATCTACCATCTGAGCAAGGGAATTTACTTTAAATCCTTTAAGACCTGACTCCACGAATGCCATCTAAATCAGTAATTCTCACGCTTTCAAGATTTTTTTTTTTAAATGCTTTTATTGATGGATTTTAGTGGAGACAGACAGGGAACAGCGAGAGAGAGAGACAGGGGGTGACACGCAGCAAAGGTTAGAGCCTAAGTGCCTGGACCGCTAGGCCTGCGGCCCCGGGGTCTGCTATTTTTGAAAAGTAAAATGAATGAATCTAAAATGACACATGATGATTTCCCGGTTTTAGTGGTTTAAAAGTATAAATTCCTTTACTCTGTGGTGTGGAGTGCATATACTAGGTAGAAGAGGTGAACTTAAAAAGAGTCCAAGGCACACTGTGTTCAGTTGAGAAAATTAAATAAAGATTCAAAAGCCTTGGTCCTGACGTCCCTCCCACTGCCCCCGGGGTCATGGCGTTATTTTTTGTAGAATCTTAGATCGCGTCATTTGAGAACTGTGTTCCAAAAATAAGCAAACCACCCCGGCGATGTTGTCAGGTATGTGACTCTGTATCGTTTATGATATTGAGTTACATTTGATAACGTGTGTGTTTGGGGAAAACAACGATATTTTCTTACCCTTTGGATGAATTTGTAGCCTACTTTGTTATCGTCAGTTGATGCTTCATAATATCCATATGAGTAAATTCGCCCGGCTGTTTAGTTTATCTCTGGAACACAGTTCTTATATGACGCGATCTAAGATTCCCCTATGGGAAATCCAATGCAAAACATAACACAGTGACCCAGGGTGGCGCCCTCTAGTGTTGGTGATGCCAGACATCGGTGCTCTATTGCAGTGGTTCTCAACCTGTGGGTCGGGACCCCCAGGGGGGTCCCCAAATTATTTTGGGGGGTCCCCAGATAATTAACTTAATGTG
>NC_137811.1:32889301-33046801 GCF_963921795.1 Nannobrachium achirus | reverse complement strand
ACATGTTGAAAGATGTTTATATATTTTCAGATCGGCTATTTCCACTATCAATGTTATTTTTAAAGTGTAAAGTTGTGAAATATGTCCTTCATTTCTTTGTACTGTATATTTAGGTTATGTGTCATATCTGCCATGTGCAACTTCAAAGCCTACAAGCCAAACAGAAATGTAATTGTGTAAAAACACAATTAAATCGTTAATCACAATTATTTGAGTGACTATTAATCGTCATGTAAAATGTCATAATCGTGACAGCCCTACCCGGACCACCACACTGGCAGTGATTTCTATTGGAATATAGAGCTTAATCTGTTTTAACACACACAACAAAAAATGTTTTTTGGGGGGGCTTTGCCACATTGCATATTATACATATCACTAACGTGTGGTCTTGTATTGTACCACAGTGTGTTCGTGCGTGCATGCGTGTGTGTGTGTGTGTGTGTGTGTGTGAGTGAGTGAGTGCACGTCTTTGTATTTGTTCTACCTCAGTCATCAAGTACAAACAAAGCCTTCAACTGGACCCTAAACACCTGCTAACTAATGTACACACACATTCATGGTGTCGTCTTTCTCTGATAAGGCTTACATTCCCCTCCCAAGGCCATGTGCTCGCCTGACTCGCTTGCACACGCAAGCACACACGCACGCACGCACGCACGCACGCACGCACGCACGCACACACACACACACACACACACACTAATCCACAATAAGCTTCAACACATATTCAAACACATTGATGATGCGAGGCACATTCATGATATTTCACTTTCAAGCTCATAAGTTATTAATTTACTTGTTTCTTTTCTGGACCATTACATTCTGACCTTAATAAACATAATTCTTTACAGCAGTTGTTCTCAAAACGTTCAATTTCCAGTTTTGGTATGAATTAAGCCACGGACCGCCATAACACAGTGCACGGTTGAACACTCTCAGAGTTACAGACCTGTAAGGGTCTATTATTTAGTTAATATAAATATCAATCATTTAACCCCCTCAAAGACCCCCTCAAGGACCCCCTGCCCCGACCCCCAACACACTTTGACGTTTTTCATAATTGGGCTTCTATTTGGACAAATCTACATGGAAGTGTAACTATCAATGACAGTGAGATACTTGTTGCACTAACTAGCATTGACTGTATCAGGGTGGGCCAAATGTAGTTCTAAGAGCGGCCATTTCTTGGGTCAACACAGCCTTACACAGGTGTTCTGATTAGACTATAGCATTAGTTCTATGCAATCAAACAATTGAAACGCCTGTGTTTTTACCCAAGAAATGGCCGCTAAGGACTACAATGACGTAGGCGCTGGCACACACTATACGGTCTCTTTTTGTAAGACACTTTATGTATATATACTTATATATTATTCGCCCCCTCTATTGATGCACCTTCTCTTTATTGGTACTGTACTGTTCTTGTTTTTTTCCCTCTTATCTATCTTTTTTCTTACTTCTCTGTAACTTTGTAAATAACTGTATACTGCTGTGCTACAATTTCCCCCTTGGGATAATAAAGGTATCTATCTATCTATATGTGTAGGCATGTCAAAACCTTGTCTCGACCTTCTTACTTGTATGTTCCAATGCCAAAAGCAATTATTTGAGTGACAATTAATCGTCAACTTGAATTTATAATCATGACAGCCCTGTCTATTTGCCCTTTACAAAAGGTATTACAGTTTTTTTCTTTCTTTTTTCAGTGCATGTTGCCTTGTGCTACCAACTATCTCCTGTGTTTATGTAACATACAGTCCACTGCTTTGTCTAGTCTTAGCCAAACAGGTATTTGACAGACGGACTCTCCTATTGGGTGGGAGGAGAGCAGGGGGGGGAGGCCTGTTGCCAGGGTCTTTCCTAGTAGGATAGGATGGCATGAAACCTCTTATCTCCATACTTTCACTTTTAGTGTGTTTTTCCTTTCTTTTTCGTAAATTAATGTCCCACCTGCTCATACCACAAGCGTCACACAAAAGCGGCAGATCCGCAAAGCTCAAGTGCGGCGCAAATCGACACGCTTCAAGCTTGTAGATATGCTACTTTTTTTTGCTGTTTTCGAATTTTCGAATCTTGAACAGTAACAGTTTTTAGACATGTGAGGTTTCCCAGCCCGACAGAGACGATTTGCAGTTTGTACTCTTGGAGTCAAGCGGAGCGTGAGCAGAGTTTGGGCAGGGGATTACCAGGCTCGCCCGCCTGTGAGACCCGACTGGACCGACCTCTCTCCCCAGTAACCCCACCACCGTCACTATGTTGCACGGCAACAGCGTTGTACATCATCTGTTGGGTCAGCTGCCATTGGTTTGATATTCTGTGGCGTCTCTCTACATTGGCCCGCTCTCCAGTGTTGTTTTTGACTGCAAATTTTGATTTAGTTTTAGTCATAGTCCTTTGGAATAAAATGTCATTTAGTTTTAGTCATAATTTAGTCACCCGAAAAGTTTTAGTTTCAGTCTAATTTTTGTTGACTGAATATCATAAGATTTTAGGCGACTAAATCTAGAGTTGATTTAGTCAACTAAAATGTATTTTGGCAGGCCTTGATGGCATCGTAATGACAGATTTTACACTTGGTTGTGTGCTGAAAATAGCAGATCTGCAAGCTCACAGCGCGTCGCGCTGCGCTTGTAGATCAGCTATTTTCAGCACACAACACCTGAGAGCATCCAACATAAAATTACTCTCTTCTCCACTAGTCCCTCCCTAATGTTTTAGTCTAGTTTTTATTTTGTTGACGAAATTGTCAATATATTTGTCTTAGTTTTAGTCATCACAGCTTAGTTTTTATTTCGTTTTTATTTCGTTTCCGTCAGTGAAAAAAACGACAAACATTTTTCGTCAGAGTTTTAGTTGACGAAATCAACACAGCTCCAGTGGTGGAGAAAGGACCTCAAGTAAAAGCAAACAATACTAACAACAATACAGACATGCTTTACTGTTACGTTCACAGTCCCTGTATTCAAAGTTTACATGGGTAAAAGTGCAAAGTAGTTTTTTTATCGAAATGTACTGAAAGTGCTAAAAAGTAAAAGTACCCAGTTTGACAAAGACATTAAATCAATACAAATAGTTGACCTACAAGCTCACAATGTATCACATCACAACACATCGAGGCCTAGATGATGCATAAAGTATGGTTGATGTGTATGTTTTGTAACTTGTTACTAATGTTTTTAAATAAGTGTAGTTGAGTAAAAGTATATTTGAGAGTATAAGTATAAAGTATCGGACAATAAATCATACTCAAGGAAAGAAAAAGTATCTAAAAGTATTGTAAAGGCTCTAACAGAGTCCAGGGTGAAGAGCTATTCCCTTCACCTCGTTGTAGTTTCCTAGCTATCACCTAGGCTTTGTTATGTATTTTTAGGTGATAGCTAGAAAACTACACCGCGGTGAAGTGAATAGCTCTTCACCCTGGACTCTGATAGAGGCTTAAATGTACTTATTTACTTTCCACCTCTGTTCATCCTAGACTTCAGTCAAGAGTTAGACTTGGTGGAATTGGCCTTGACATTCCTCTGCTACAGTATCTCACATGTTTTGGGGGTAACACATTATATTATTACAGTTAACTATGTCAAGTAACACATTACTTTATAGTTGTTTAAGCTTTGCTAAATTCGTGCACACTAATAACAGCGGTTCGCTAAACGCTATTTATAGGCTACTTTTATTAGGCTTCTCAAAACATACCCTGTGCCAATAGAAGGTGCTGAGCTGTTTGTGTTTCATCATGAAATTGCCATTTAGGCTCTGCTAAAATAGCCTGTTAACACCAATAACATTATCGTGGAATTCTTCTCCATTTCATTTAGCCTCCGCTCTTCCATTTAATATTAGGACCAGTCCCTGTTAACATCATTTGAAAGTATTTCTTGAAAGTAACACAAAACTAACACAACACGTCGTCACCTGGCACAGAAAGCAATATTGTTATTACATTTCGTCGTTGTCGGGTGGAAACCTTGTATGTCCAAAACTGTTTTGTATTTGTCATTTTAAAAATGATTTAAAATAGTGAAAATAGCAGATCGACAAGCACAAGGCGTTGTGTGCTTCTCTAGTTTTATGTGTCTTGTATGATGAGGCAGGACTTTACTGTACTTTACGAAAAAACATACAAATTTGAAACTTGGAGATACAAGGTCTCTGCCCGACAGTTACGATTTGAATGTAACCTCCCCAACAACCTCCCTGATTCCTAAGACAAACCACAGCTAGCAAAACGACAGCGTCGGATGGGTTAAGGGAACCAGAGAAGAGCATTTCTGCAGAGTCATTTAGGTTGACCTATATAGCAGCAGCATTTACCGTACTGTACGCTATCTGGATATATTTTCAATATGCCACTCAGCCCAAATCCCCCCCCGGATCACTATAGACTAGAGAATGGAATACACCACTGACTAATCCCTTCATTGCTCTCCGCAGCACTAAAATACTCTGTAAACAACAGAATTTAGGCCATTGTCCTCACTGGGGGTGGTGGTGATTGACTTGAAGCTCTCTCTCTCTCTCTCTCTCTCTCTCTCTCTCTCTCTCTCTCTCTCTCTCTCTCTCTCTCTCTCTCTCTCTCTCTCTCTCTCTCTCTCTCTCTCTCTCTCTCTCTCGCCCTCTCTCTCTCTCAGGACCCGAGTCAGTCATGACTCTGGTATTTGGGAATGTTATTAACAGAGTGGGGTTCTTAGTCACAGGGTCCTAGCATGGGAGATAGATCTTTTGCCAGGAAGCCAGGATAGTACTGTAGGTTCAAAGCTCTGTAAGAACAGGCCTCTCCTCTCCTCTCCTCTCCTCTCCTCTCCTCTCCTCTCCTCTCCTCTCCTCTCCTCTCCTCTCGGACTGGGACTATAATCGTTGCTATCGTTTATCACGATAAGAAAGAGGTTTAATTTATCGTCAGTTTGTCCTCCATCATGCTCTGGGATTAATTCACCTTTGACAAGCTGCGTATCCAATACCTCTTAAACCCTCTAAAGTTGTTAAAAACAGACCTGTAAAGAACGTACTTTATATAGTCATTTTTACACGCTTCACCAAATAGGCCTATCTTATCTTTGCCCAAAATAGCCGACCTACGAGCTCACAAAGTTTCGCGTTAAGCCTGAGAAATCGGCAAATGTTCCGCCCCAGAATATGGATGTGGCATTTTAAGGGTTTTAAGCATATTTGGTCACAATAACCTGTGATATAAAATGTTCATATCTCCTCTCCTCTCCTCTCCTCTCCTCTCCTCTCCTCTCCTCTCCTCTCCTCTCCTCTCCCCTCCTCTCCCATTGGCGTCAGTTCAGCAAAAGCTAGGGTATGGCAAAGATGGGAGTCCTCATGGAAAATAGGCATTACATTTTGGACAACACAGTTCTATTGTGAAAATAGCAGATCTACATGCTCACAACGCCTCGTGCTGCGAGGCGTTGTGAGCATGTAGATCGGCTATTTTCACAATGTCTGAAAAAAAAATACTTTTGTCAGTTTTTTACACAGGTTTCTACGGTTTCTTGGGCTGGATATGGCAGCCTGGAACGGTTGTTCAAGTGCAGCTAAACTTAGCATGTTAGTAAACGTGCCACAATTAACAATAATGCATTGCACCTGTGCAGCTGACCTGCAGAACCTGGTAATATACCATTTTGTCAAGCTGGGGAGAATACAAGTGTGGAGAATATAATTATAATACCTTAAGTTGTTAAAGTGACCATTATGTAAAATTTGGCATTTGTAGTTATTTTACTGTAATTCAACAACATAATAATCAGCGCAGATAGACAAAGATACATTCATGGATTTATATTTAAAAGCAACTTATTTTCCCCCCTGGACCCAGGGTATGGCAGCTGCATACCCCTGCCATACCAAATTGACGCCCCTGTCCTCTCCTCTTGTACACACGTATGCAAATTCCCCTACCCCTCCTTGGTGCCGGGGGGGGGGTTTTGGGTCAGGGCTTTTTTGGATTGGGTCACGTCTTAACAGTGGAACACTGGAGGTCAACAGTGAGGTGCTGACGTCACGGACCCTCTCTCTCTCTGTGAGAGCCAAGGCTTCCCGTGGCATCCAGAGTTCACTTTAACCTGTCAGGACCGGGAACGCATAGGGGCTGTTAAGTATGACATCATTTTGTAGGCAGAGGAGAATTTCTGCCCCCAGTTTCCGTGAATCTTTTTACTATTTTTACTATTTACACATTTTTCTTCTCTTTGTTGTTGAAAGGAAAGTGTTAGAATTATACTTTAGTCGTTATTTTTGTCTCGGATCTGTTGAAATAGCGAGGGACAGAAAATGCTCTGGGGGCAGAGTTCTCCTCTGCCTACAAAATGATGTCACGGCTTAAAAGCCCCTACGCAGTATAGGCCTACATGACTTTAACCATTATTATGTGAGCTTGTAGATCTGCTATTAAAAAAAATATATAGAAATATTTTTGACCCGATTCTAATGTCTTCTAAATCCGTCTTCTAAATCAGTGGTTCTCAAACTTTTTCATGTCAAGGACCCCCAAAATTACAAGTATTTGTCCACGGACACCCATCTCAAAATATGTTGTTCCAGGGACCACCACCAGAAGCAAATATTTGAGTTTTGCAAAAAAAAAAAAAAAAAACAAGATTTCTTTCAAAAATAGCAGATCTACAAGCTCGCAGCGCGGCACTCGGTGCCGCGCTGTGAGCTTGTATATCTGCTATTTTTCAGTAGTTAAAGCATTCAATAATTCTAGGCCTAAATGGTTTAAAGCCCTCTACTCACCACTCTTTAGATTGTTACTCTTACTGATCCCTTCTGACATGACCCCAAAAGCAAAACAAGACCCCCGTTTTTTTTTTTTTTAAGTAATCCGTATTTATGTATCAGGACTTTGGAACCTTTGCAAGTGTACCGTTCCCATCCGTGCTCTGTGTGTGTGCGTGTGTGTGTACCGGTACATGCGTGCGTGCGTGCGTGTGTGTGAGCGCTACCTAATCTTAACTGATTGCTGTGAGCCTGGTTGTTTTAGCTCCAACCCACGTCTCTCCTGAGACCATAAGTACACTTGTAGTCATAGGACAGGCCTGACCAAAGCCTGCCTGGCCTGCATGGGAGTGCAGAAGCCGTGGGGGGGGGGAATAATCAACCTGTGGAACAGTAACCTCGCCTACCAGGCTTTCTGGGGGAAAGCCTGGTGTTCGTTCACAACAGGCCGTTTGGTTTCCGCGCTCTAAGAAGCGGCGTCGCTTTGATTTGGTTCCCCCAGTTTGTTTCCCCAATCCCTATTAAAATGCTCGAGTAGCCTAGTGTAGTCTTGCCAGTCGCTAAAAGTTGGATTAAAAGATGCATATATCAAATTAATTTTTCAAAAGCAAAACTACTCCGCATCAAGGAGTTTATTAGGTAGGCCCTAAAAGTGTGTCCTTGAGCGCAGGAGAATATTTTGGGTTAAAACTGAATCCGGTTTGATCTTTCCGGCAAATTGTAGTCCTTTGAGTACTACAACATGACGTTTTGTGGTTTCCGCTCCAGACTGGTTACAAACCCGAAAAGTGAAGTGATCCCAGACTAGACGAACAGGTATCAGAGACACATGCATGGGGGGGCCGCCAAATGTGATGTTTTTGTTTTCTTGAACCCTCGCATCCCTATTTTGGGGGGAACTTTGAGTACGTTGTCCTCAGACGAGCCATCCATTGGTGTCTCCAGTTTTTTGATTGATTGATTGAAGAATTTATTAGAAGTTTGCAATAGAAAACAAAGTACAGTTTCATGTCAGCACAAATCACTGGTACAAGGTCAACTAGAAGGAGATCCTAGAAAGCTCTATGGCTTATATCCACAGGAACCACACTTTATGTATCTCATATAACATTGAAAGACAGACGGATAGAACATAGTACTTTATCTAGGATAACGTCAATTACAAAAGCAGAAAAAGCAGAAAATCGAATACAAAAGCAGAAAAAAGTCACGAGTAGCAGCCGCCTGAAGCTGACTTTTCATACCAATTTTGAAGGAGGCTAGAGATTTGCTCTCCTTTAAGGCTTGCGGAAGGGCGTTCCACATGTTGGTGGTATAGCAGGAGAACTTCATCTCGGTTCTCCATACTGTACATCTGGCAGCTCATTTGTGCTTTCTGCACCAGTATCTTTCTTTAGTACGTCCACGTAGGTAGGTGTGGGACATCCTCTTGATCGATGCCTATGTGTTGGTTCCCACAGTAAAAGCTCTTTGGCCGTGAGTTCTTGGTGTCGTTGGCAGTGGCCGGCTAGTCTCAACCTCCTGCTGCTATCTTCTCTCATACACTTGGTAGTGCCCTGTACAAACATGTGTTGGTAACGTGCTTGTCCTGGCTGATGTTCAGTACCACACGTAACAATCTGGTGAAGCACCCGTCCAGGGACTTCTGTAAGGCTTGCTTTAGTGTCCAGCATTCATAGCCGTAGAGGAGAACGGACTCCACGGTCGCAGAGAAGAAACTGATCTTGATGTGTCGGGGGAGGTTGGATTTACACTGGTAATGCAGTTAAGAGTTCTCCAGGCAAGTGCTTTCCTCAGTTTAAGGTCCTTTACTGTGGAGTCGACCCATGTGCCTAGGTATTTAAAGTCTAATGATCTAGCTATATTAATAGTAGATCTGCTATTTTCAGCGAAGATGTTTGGTGTACAAGGAAAAAAGAGCAGACCAATGATCGAGCCAAAGGTCAAGTTTACAATTGTTCATTATTATATATTTTTTTATTGAGCGTTTCAGTCGTTAAATGTCTGATTTAACATGAATCCAATATGTATTGGGGGGTTCCTGCTTCATCTCACTCTCAGCTAAGCGGTCCTTGGTCTGAAAAACATTGAAGACCGCTGTCTTATAGGGCTACAACTATATATTATTTGCTTGCCTTAGCCAATTGTCTATGGATTACTTCTACGATTAATCAAATTATTGAGAAGCATTTTTTTGTTTTTGTAAAGAAACGAATGCATCGATTCATAGCAGATCGACAAGCTTACGCCGTGTCGAGTCACAATGCGTTGTGATCTGCTATATTTGATTTTATTATATTCATTATTTTTCATAATTGATTCAATCAATAGTTCAATTAACTGTTGCATCTAGTCTCTGTGGATGTTTAGACATCCAAGATTGAATATCTTTCGTCAAATCTTTGCTGGAAAAATATACCCTGTGTCTTCTGTGTACATTTCTACAAGTCTTCAGGCGTGCGTGATGTAGACATAGGGTACTTTTCTTTTGCCCCATTATATTATCTCCTCAAATCAAGACAATGCGATTTAGGTAAAAAAAATCTGTGGTTCTTTAATCAGCCTCAATAACGTTTTGTGACCTACTTTCCGCAGTCATATTTTACCGAGCAGATGATACAAACGAAGCGGGAAAAATAGCAATAAACAGCTGCTGACAGCTGCTGGATTCACTTTGAAACCAAAGGCTTGATGTCAGACGTCACGAGGCGCTCGCTTTCCCGTCCGTATGACTCATGGCTCCAGGGGCGTCACAGGGGGGGGGGGACTGAGTTACTAGGGCCCAAAGGTGGAGGGGCCTTAATTATTTTATACCTTAGTTATTGAAAAATAGCAGATATACAAGCTCACAGCGCGGCACCAAGTACCGCGCTGCGAGCTTCTATTTTTGAAAAGTCGTGAAAATGTGTTATATTGTATATATTATAATTGTGTTATTTTTAAGCAATGTATCTAAAATTTTGCTTCTGGGGGGTCCCTGGAACTAAATATTTTGAGATGGGGATCCGTGGTCAAACACATATCATTTTGGGGGTCCTTCACATGAAAATGTTTGAGCACCACTGACATAGAAACATAGGTTTTTCGAAAAAAAACCTTCAAAGACTTTCACGATTTTTCAAAAATAGCAGATCTACAAGCTCGCAGCGCGGCACTCGGTGCCGCGCTGTGAGCTTGTATATCTGTTATTTTTCAATAGTTAAAGCACAAAAATAACACGGTGAATCCTCGTACCCATGGGGCCCAGAATTTGGTGCGACACCCCTGCATGCCTTGTCTGGCGCGACGCGGCGCGGCGGTGCTGGCAGGCCGGGCCAGCACATACCTGGCTGCCACTGTGCAGATAAGGCTGAGGTCATACTGAAGCAGTGCGTCTCCACTCTCTTGCTTTTCCCGAGGTGATTTTTATCGCAGGTGCTGCTGGTCACGGGCTGTCGGCAGCGTGTCTGCAACACTTCAGGCAAAAAAACCTTGTTGCGCCCAATCTGAAAGTGACATGTATATTATAAACCACAGCCGCTGCAAGGTTAACCCACGTGAACCCCTTAGCGTTCCCTATTCTGGTCGCGTCGTGTCATAATGTGGTGAACATTAAGCGTAAATAGGTGAACATTTGGGTGAAGATATGCGATCATTTTGGCAAAACTAACAGATCAGCTCACGTTGTGTTGCTGTCACACTTTTGCCCTACTCATTTCTCCGACACCGTTGCCCCTATCCATGCCAAACTTTGCACACAATTCAATTTTTCAATTCAAAGGGCTTTATTGGCATGAGAAAACATACGTTTACATTGCCAAAGCAGAAGTGTACACAATACTTCTGTGTGTGCAGAAGTGCACACACACTCCTTGGTTGCCAAACCACAACCTCCACCCTCCATCATTTCTCACATGGCCCTCTTCTAGCTCACCATGAGGCCGATTCTTGCAAAACACATTTTTGGACACTGCTCCTACAGATTTTGCCCTAAAATCACGCAAAGCGGTACACAGTATCTCTAAAGTCATGTCATCAACATGGATCTGTTCCATTTCCCATATTCCCTCCTGATTGGCTACCATTGCCTTCTAAAGTTTGTGTAAAGTTTGTGCTTATTTCCCGATTAGGGAGTCTTACTGGTTTAAGTGGTTGATTAACTCTTACGCATACATGCTGTACCATGATACAACAGTTGCTTATCGTGTCGAGTGGAAACTTCATTTGTCCAAAACAGTTACTTTTCAGGATTCAAATAAGAAAATAGGAAAAGTAGAATATCAACAACAACAATTTTAGCTGAGTAAAAGTACAATATTTGCCTGAGATGTAGTGGAGTCAAAATTGTATTTAAGTACAGCCCTTAAGTAAATCTACTACTTAGTAACTTTACACTACTGGTATCAACTCGCTCCATTCCCTCCATTAGATGGAGAGATATGGAGTCCAGTGATGTGAGCCAGCGTATACAACACTTAGCCTTGTGGCCGTTCCACAAGGCTAGGCTACCTAATATTTACTCTGCATGGCTAACTGATGTCTGAGGCACCCTACACACAGCTGCGTGAAACATCTTCTCCGTATCGTCTGAGAATGGCCACTGGGGGCGCTGTACTAATGCATTGTCAATGGAAGGTTGTTTGGTGTTTTGTCGTTGCCGTGTCTCTTGGCCAAAAGACAGCCTGTGGTTGAGCAAGAGACACGGCAACGACAAAAAACCAAACAACCTTCCATTGACAATGCATTAGTACGGCGCCCCCAGTGGCCATTCTCAGACGATACGGAGAAAATGTTTCACACATATGTGTGAGTCCAGCCTAAAGGCCAATGTGGAGGTGCTGACTGAGACTGAGAGCTATAGCGACTCTTCCAGATCGGTGTTAAAGGCGGTGTCGCGTTTAGCCGGAGCGCACGTCACAGGCTTATTTATGAAGAATGGGGAACAGGTGAGGAGGTCCATTGGATCTTTCTTGACTAACCCCCCCCCCCCCCCCCCCCCCCTTCACCCCCGACTCATTAAGAGCTTTTATCTCACAGAGGGCTCAGACGGATGAAATGTGAGAGTCTGGGACTGATGTTGTCTTTGATGAGGTATCCCGTGTGATTTGGCTATTATTCTAGCCTCCTTTTGTCTGTCTGTCAACTTTAACCGTGCGTGTGTGCGAGAGTGTGTGCATGTGTGTGTGTGTGTGTGTGTGTGCGTGCGTGTGTGTGTGTGTGTGTGTGTGTGTGTGTGTGTGTGTGTGTGTGTGTGTGTGTGTGTGTGTGTGTGGTGTCAGTGACTGTGTGTGTGTGTGTGTGTGTGTGTGTGTGTGTGTAGTCGTGTAGTGTGTGCATGTATGTACTGATATGTACAGTATTATTTTGTACACTTGCATTTAATGCGTAAGTATTTCATGAGTATATCAGCATAGTATATATAGTATATCGTGTGTGCGTGTGTGCGGTGCGTGCGTGTGTGCGTGTGTGCGTGCGTGCGTGTGTGTGTCAGTTGCTGTGTGTGTGTGTGTGTGCGTGTGTGGTGTGTGTGTGTGTGTGTGTGTGTGTGTGTGTGTGTGTGTGTGTGTGTGTGTGTGTGCATGTACCGTATGTATGTATTTGAACACTTGCATTTCAGAATACGTAGGTATTTCATGAGTATATCAGCATGCTTATGCGTGTCTATGTACGGTATTTGTGTGTGTGTGTGTGTGTGCGTGCGTGCGAACGAGCGTGCGTGCGCGAATATCCCAAATATCCCAATGTGTATACACATGCATACTTCCCTGACAGGAGCGTGCAGCATTGTGTGTGTGTGTGTGATGTGTAAGTCAGGCAGCAGCGCGGCATGCAGGACCTCAGGGTGAGGTTTGATTGATTATGATATCAGAGGTGGTTATTATGTTTTATTCTCCCTCCTGGGTGGAGGTGGGACTCCCTGGCCTCTGCTAGCCCGTTCACACCGGGGGCACATTATTTCATGCTTTAACCGTTGAAAAATAGCAGATATACAAGCTCACAGCGCGGCACCGAGTGCCGCGCTGCGAGCTTGTAGATCTGCTATTTTTGGAAAACCTTGAAAATGTGTGCAAAACTATATCTGCTCTAAAGCGAACATTTGTAACTCAAATATTTGCTTCTGTGGGGTCCCTGATAGATAATAAGTTTGAGAACCACTGACATAGAAACATGAGTTTTTTCAAAAACCTTTTGAAGGATTTAGAAGACATTTATAGAATCACAAGAAAATAGCCGATCTACAAGCTCGCAGCGCGGCACTCGGTGCCGCGCTGTGAGCTTGTATATCTGCTATTTTTCAATAGTTAAAGCATGAAATAATGATGGTCTAAATGAGGTTTGAATGGGCTAGAGGGCTGTATCACTTATCAGCAGCCTCCCCTCCAGCCTATGCTGTAATGTTTTGGCAACCCCGGCGCTGCTGTTGCCACAATGCTACTCTGTCACGCTCTTGTGTGTTCAGCTTCGATCAAGGGGCCAATCAAACACCAACGCTTGTGTGTCTAGTGTATATTTTCACGTCAAGGACTCCCATATTAATATATCTTGTTTGTCGGGTGGAAACCTTGCATGTCCAAAATCTTCCTTTTTTTGTTGTTATTTTTAAAGCGATTTAAAATAGTGAAAATAGGCGATCTACAAGCGCACAACGCCTCGCCTCGCATGCCTTTAATTTACAAAAAGAATAATAAAAAAAATTAAACTTGGAGATACAAGGTTTCTGCCAGTGACGATAATGTGTTTGGCCGAGGACCACCATCTGAAAAGAAGGTTGAAGTGGTTCAACTGATTTTGATGCCATGTTAACCAATTTTGCCGGGGACCCTCTGGAACAACTCAGATCTGCTATTTTCGCAATTTCTGCCTCTAATATTTGACAATTTTGCCAATGTTTAACCAGAGGTACTAAAAAGGTCTTGAAAGTCATTAAATTGACACTTCAGAAATGTGTAGATACCCTGTGTACACTTGGGGACCCCCTGGGGGTCCTGACCAACAGGTTGAGAACCACTGACCTAGTGCACAGTGCAGTCTGACATAAACATTATGCTGTTAAGAGTATAGGCCTGGTTGCATGACCCAGCTAGTGTTTCAAACACTGTGCTTCAGTGGGTCTGTTGTTTTCACTTGCACGTATAAACACGCATGCTCGCTCTCTCTCTCTCTCTCTCTCTCTCTCTCTCTCTCTCTCTCTCTCTCTCTCCCTCTCGCCCTTCCCTGTGCACATCACTTTCATCGCTCGGCAGTAAAAGTTAAGAGGCGTTTTGTACCTCTCGTGAAAGTCCTGTCTCTCTCTGTCTCTTGTTCCCTGTCTCTCTCTCACACCCTCTTTCATCTGTGTCAGTCTATGTCTCTCTCTCTCTCTCTCTCTCTCTGCCCCCCACCTACTGCCCTCTTTCTCTTCATTTTATTTTGGTGTTAAATCCCGTGAGCGGTGTGAGCGGTGCAGTGGTACGGTACTTGCAGTATAAATATTGGCAGAGAAACCTTACACTAATGGCATCCTATACTTCTTTCTGTTCAGGGGAGACGTGAAGCGACGGAAACATTCCTCGCACCTCTCCCTCCTTCTCCCTCCTTCTCCCTCCTCCCTCTGTTCCTCTGTCCTCCCCCAGCTGTGGTGGAAACCAGGGGCATCACAAGGGGTAGGAAAGTGGGACTGAGTTACCAGGGCCCAAGGTGGAGGGGCGCTAGTAACTTTAGCTATTGAAAAATAGCAGATATACAAGCTCACAGCGCGGCACCGAGTGCCGCGCTGCGAGCTTGTAGATCTGCTATTTTTGAAAAGTCGTGAAAATGTGCGCAAATCTTTGAATATATGTATTTTTTAAGTGAACATTTGTAACTCAAATTTTGCTTCTGGGGGGTCCCTGGAACTAAATATTTTGAGATGGGGGGGGGGGGTCCTTTTCATGAAAAAGTTTGAGCATCACTGACATGGAAACAGGTTTCTTGCCTTCTTGGCACACATTTTCACGATTTTTCAAAAATAGCAGATCTACAAGCTCGCAGCGCGGCACTCGGTGCCACGCTGTGAGCTTGTATATCTGCTATTTTTCAATAGTTAACATTCATGGGAGGCCCGCAGTAAATCCTTGTACCCAGGGCCCAGAATTTGGTGTGACGCCCCTGGTGGAACCTAAACTAAAAGTACATCATTTGCTCAAGTACTATTGAGTAAATGAGGTATTTTTACTTTAGCGGAGTACCTCCAATTTTCACAAATTTTCCTTCTACTCCACTACATCTCAAAGGCAAATATCGTACTTTTTACTCCACGAGAAATATTTAAAAGCGTTAGTCACTTGTTACTTTGTAGATTTGGGTTATTATTACAAAACCACTTCAGACCTATACGCGGCATATACTTTGAAAATAGACGATCTACAAGCTCACAACGCTTCGCAAAGCAGGCTAGGTTTCTGGCCGACAGCAAATGAGATCAATCTGGAAAGATATCGTCGTTGTCGGGTGGAAACCTTGTTTGTCCAAAACCTTCCTTTTTTAGTTATTATTTTAAAAACGATTTAAAATAGTGAAAACAGACGATCTACAAGCACACAACGCCTCGTCCAACGTGCTTGCCTGTGCTTGCCCGATGGCAACACAATAGAGGTCTTCGGACCTGCCCGAGATCCGAAATTACCCGCGATCCGAACCGCCCCGAGCCGGGTAACGGGGCCGTTTTCGAGCTTTTACCGCGGGGCGGGCCGGGGCCGGGGCCGTCTGCCCCGGTTCCCCGGGTATCTCCTGTTACCCGAGTGGAGCCGAGACAGGCCGAGATTGAAGTGAAAGCGAACGCAACAACTGCACCAAATAGATAACGCCACACGATGGCACTAAAGATGCAGCATGTAATCTGTTGCATTGGTTGTGAGAACTGAGAAGTATAACTCACTCAGTCACAACAACACTGACTGTATCAGTTGGATTGTTATTATTATCAAAGATATTAACGTAACGTTTTGGTTAACGGTTTACAATGGAGTTGTCATTGCGTGTTGTCATGCTCTGCAGAGCAAAATGGACACTCAAAGCAGAAAGATATAATGAACAACACATGCGACAGAAAACGATAGCATTAGCATTGGCTAGCCAAAGAAGAAGGAATAAAAACATGGATTTATTTGTATTTACAAACTGTCCGCATTGACTTACTGGTCTGGGAAAAGATCATCTTTTGGCGAGAGGCACAGCGCCGCTGACAGCAACAGCAGCACCGTGGCGACGTTAGGTAAGAAATATGTCTGATACAACTCTTAATATAATAACGTTGGCATTCTTTCATTTCGGGGCGACAGGTTCGGGTCTCGGATCTCTCGTTCTGCTCGGGTATCGGATCCAATTTTTCTAATAACAGGCGGGGCCGTTCGGATCGGATCCATCACGTCTCGGGGCTGATCGGGTAACGGTTCTCAAATTCCAAATGATAGACGGGGCCATATGGGTCCGGGTCCATTTCCCCTGGGTCCTTTTGGGTTCGGGTAGTTCAAATTGGACCCGTGAAGACCTCTACAACACAACTAATTTGAGTTGTGGTGGCTCTTCTTAACGTTGGGCGTCTCTCCTCCTGTGCTGCAGGTTTCGAGAAGGTGACGATGGCCGACCGCTTCGACTGCGACAACTGCAAAGAGTCGCTGTACGGCCGCAAGTACATCCAGTCGGAGGACAGCCCGTACTGCATCCCCTGCTATGACAGCCTGTTCTCCAACACGTGTGACGAGTGCAAGGAGCTCATCGCCCACGACGCCAGGGTACGGCACACATCCTTTACCTGCACTGTTTCCCAAACACTGTCCATTTGTAGGTCACGGACCAATTTTTATGGGTCATGATGATCAAAAATATTTCAAAAGACATTTTTTTATAATCATTTTCAAATCATAATTAGGAAGTAGTGAAAACAGCCGATCTACAAGCTCGCAACGTGTAGTGCGCTTGTAGATCTGCTATTTTCTCTAGTTGGGTTCCTGGGAAAACGTCTAATCTCCCTTTTGGATCTTGAGCTAAAAGGTTTAATGGGGGGGGCACGGTGGTGCAGTGGTTAGCACTTCGCCTCACAGCGAGAAGGTCCTGGGTTCGATTCCCGCCGGGGGAAGCTGTGGTCGCTGGGGGCGTGTTCCTCCACCCGCGTCATCAGCGCCCACACCCTAGGTGGGGTTTGGCGATAGGGCCTTTCTGTGGTGAGTTTGCATGTTCTCCCCGTATCTCCTTGGGCATAGGCCCTCACACAAAAACATGCAGTAGTCCTGGTTTCTATACTACCCCTAGCCAGCCGGGTGATCCCCAATGTCCCCTGGCGCGGCAGGGGGAGAGCGGAAACCAGGACTACAGGTTAGGTAGTCACCGGGTGAGAAAAATGGGTTGCAAAAAACGTGGGATAAAAAACATTAAAAAAAAATTAAAAAAAAGTTTAATGGGAACCACTGCTTTACCTTTTCTACCTGCTGCTTCTGAACTAGAGGATGACATTTGACAGGAATTCCCGTGGGTCCCGTGGGTCCCGCAGGATTCCCGCAGGACAGGAGTCAAATTTGCATTAATGCCAGGATCGGGACGGGACAGGAATGAAAATCACCAGGAGTGGGCAGGAGCGGGAATCATCCCAGACCAGTTCATCAAACCGCAGAAATAAATTGCACAGGAAGTGCGAACATTATAAAATTATACATTATATAAAAATAAACATGATATCAAATATAATATGGATCAAAATAGAAAAACATCTGCACGATTTTATTTTTTAATTTTTTTTCGGGAGCGGGATGTGAACAGGAGTGATTTTGACCAGGAGCGGGATGGGACCAGGAGTCATTGTACAGGAGTGGGACAGGACGGTATTTATTTTTTTACTCTGGCCCAGGATTGGGATGGGACAGGATTTTTTCTGCGGGAGTGGGACGGGACAGGAGTGAAAATCCACTCCCGTGTCATCCTCTATTCTGAACCAGTGGTTCCCAAACAAACACTGCCATGGGACAAGAGCAAGAGTTCTACATTCCTAGGGTTAGGGTTAGTGGGCATCACAGTGGAAAGAAAGTAAGGTGGTGAACTTGAAGACGGTCCAAGAAGGCAGCTCTGTTCAGTTCAAGTAGAAAATATTTTCTTCCATAATAAAGCAAGGACGTTTAAACAACGCAGGTGACCATGGGTCGGACTTGGGAGACCCATTTTTATGGGTCTCAAACCCATTTTTACACGACTCGAGTGAATATCCCTTGTCTTTGGGGGGTTTTCTACATTTTTATTAAATTATTATTAAGATACAAAGTATATATATAATTCCATAAATTAAAATACATTAAATTAAAAATAAACACTATTTTCATTTGTTTAGGTCCCGGGGAGACATCACATTTCTCTTGAGCTAAAAGGCTTGCTGGGAATTCCACTTTTATAAACAAGTAAGAAGGAAGTAGGGAGGGAGAAGGAAAGATGAATTATGAAATTAGGAATTAAATTAAAAACAGCATTCTTTACAGCCGAGATCATTTGGACGTAATGCTAAATGTCCAGCCCTCCTCTAAAATAGATGCATTTTGGAATGGAATTGTGTTGTGGGATAAATGATGTCGTTTTACGACGGGTTATGCATTTTATTTAACATAACAAGAGGCTAAACTATAAACAATAAACCACAGCAGCTGTTCATCAGCCCTCTCTCTACTGTACTCTGGTAAACTCTAAGTCGTTTTTTTTTCTTTTCACTGTGTTTTGACATGGTCTTAAATGGCTAAAACAGAAGTTGTCCCCCCCCCATGTTAATGGTGTATAATACATGTTAAATGAGGCGTGTTCAATATATTTTGTGTGGCAAGACACAGTAAAGGCCAATTTAACACGCAATTACACAGGCAATTTCCACCACGTCCATGTTAGCCAGTGGGCTAATTTAGCTTCAGGTCGTAAAAAGAATGCAGCATGAGAAAACGTCTCCTTCTTCCACAATCAAGTAAAATTTTGATCTTCCCTTAATGGAAAACCCAAACAAGACGCAGGTCATTTGTGATGTGAATAGAGTTGACAGAATGTGGCATGCTGCTACTAGTGCCAGTTGTTCTCAAAGTGTGGTCCGGGGACCCCCAGGGGTCCTGTGGGGGGTTCCAGGGGGTCCCCCAAAACCTTTGATCGTGACGCGATAAGAGCTTGTATATCTGCTATATCTGCTAATAGCCAACGCAAAAATCTAAAATGACACTTTCCCGGTTTTATTGGGTTAATACAGTTAATACAGCATCACACTAATTTTAACCACTTCATCCATTTATTGATTGATTGATTGATTGATTGATTGATTGAATACTTTCTTAGACAGAATTGCAAACAGCAGGAGTACAGTCATACTGGTGTCCTATGTATTCAAATCATCAGCATAACATATTATATGTTGGTTATTAAAAAATAACAGATGTAGTGGAAAACTTTGAATAATTTTGAAATTCTTTTAACACAAATATCTTCTCTTCTGGGGGTCCCTGGTACAAAAGATTTTCGGTTGGGGGTCCGCAGCCCAAACACATATCAATTTGATGGTCCTTGACACGATAGAGCAGTGTTTCTCAAAGTTGATTCCAGAGTCTCTGTGGGTTCCTTTAGGGGGGGGTCTAAATTCACCCATAAGTGTACAAATGGAACCAAATGAACCCGTTAGGGTTCATTTGGTTCCATTTGTACACTGTCAGAGTTAAGGGAAGACCTTGAAATTTGAATGTTTGAGAAACACTGTGAAAGAGTTTGAGAATCACTGCGCTAGTCAGCAGGGACGGATTAACCCCCGTGAGGGCCCCTGGCCTATAATTTTTTAGGGGCCCCCCCACCCTCCACCATAACCCCCCTCCCTCCCGACGCGCACTACCCAGCTCGTATTTTAAGCCACGATAATCATCTGTGGGCCAAAAAACACCTGTAGACAACAGAGGAGGGGCCCGCACATTTGATTTTTAATTAATGTATACATTTAATTTGAGTAAATTGTCAATGACCATGCGGTCCAGTTCCTCCAAGGGCCCCTGAGAGCCAAGGGCCCCTGGCAACGGCCCCACCGGCCCAATGGTTAATACAGCCCTGCTAGACAGTCACTACCACTCTTGGGTGTATGGAAGCCAATGACATGGCAACACTCTCACAACCAGCGGACTGTGTTTGTCTTGGCTCTGAGTCCCACAGACAATAAATTCAACCTCATCCCTGTCAGGACCTCTTTTACGCACAACAGCACACACGCTCACACACACACACACACACGCTCACACACACGCATGTGTGCACGCACGCACGCGCGCACACACACACACACACACACACACACACACACACACACACACACACACACACACACACACGCATGTGTGCACACACGCGCGCGCGCGCACACACACACACACACACACACACACACACACACACACACGCGCATGTGTGCACGCACGCACGCGCGCGCGCGCACACACACACACACACACACACACACACGCATGTGTGCACGCACGCACGCGCGCGCGCGCACACACACACACACACACACGCACATTTTTTAATGGTTGTGTATGGTGTCTGACTGAAACCTACAATGCACACTTGGACATACAGTACACTTAGTAATTGAAATGACTTCACCCTCCGCCCATCTCCCTATCTCTGTCTCCCACCCTTTCTCCCCCTTTCCTTCTTTCTCTCTCTACAGTATCTATCCCTTTCTCTCTCTATCTCTCACTATCCCGCTGTCTCTCACTCTCTCTTTTCCCCCTCCTTCCCCCCATCTCTCGGACGCACGCACAAACACGCACGCACGCACGCACGCACGCACGCACGCACGCACGCACGCACGCACGCACGCACGCACGCACGCACGCACGCACGCACGCACGCACGCACGCACGCACGCACGCACGCACGCACGCACGCACGCACGCACGCACGCACGCACGCACGCACGCACGCACGCACGCACGCACGCACGCACACACACACACACACACACACACACACACACACACACACACACACACACACACACACACACACACACACACACACACACACACACACACACACACACACACACACACCCTCCTCTCCTCTCTGTAACCAGAAACCTCTGTTGCTGTTGAGTCTCCCAGCCTCCCCCTCATTAGTCCATACTAAACGACCTACACATTCATATAGAGTCAAATTAACCCTAAAGCCTACCTACAGTACACAATGCTAAATTAAAAGTCTCTAATTTCTCCACTGTTCTTCTTTAATAATTCATATTCACCTGCTTTGTGCAAGCCGGTAGGTATTCCGTCATCTACCATCTGGTATGGCAATAACCCGGTCACAATACGCCAGTGTGCAATATAGTGCAATACTGTGCACCGCATTGCACTGTATCATACCTCATTTCACTAGCTGACTGAACTTACTCTGTGTTGCATTGTCTGACTATGTCCATCCCATGTCGTAATGCAGTCACGCACTTTGTTGTGCGTTTACTATTCACTGATTCTGAGTCTAATTCTCATGTAGACTAGGCAACAGCGCCAGTTTGGTGGCCGGGAGGTACTATTGTTCATTTGAATTGAGCAATAGTACCTCCCGACCAGCAAAGGGGCGCTGTTGCGCAGCTGCAACAACATTGTTTTCAAAGAAGAAATGCAGGAAAAACCTCGAAAAACAGAGCGGAGAGAAAAGGCACTCGGACATAGACTTGGTAAAAAGCATTTTTATTGAAAACAACAGACTATTACATTGTGAAAAGTTACCGCCAGAGTCGGTAAGCGATATGAGAACTCCGGCGCAGTCTTATATTTTTCATTGTTGCATGTGACGAGCAACTAGATGACATTTGGTCGAGCCTGCAGTGGTAGTGTATGACAAGTCGGTAAGACGCTTCTGCCGGTCGCCCAACGTCACAATGCGAGAGTCTCGGCAGAATGCGTCTTAATGTAAGGCTATCGTAATGCAGTCACGCACTTTGTTGTGCGTTTACTATTCACTGATTCTGAGTCTAATTCTCATGTACTCACAACTCAGACTCAGCTAGAGACTACGTCAACCTCCCAGCCTTCGTTGCTAAAACTATATAGTGAGTTTAAAAAGTAAATGACTGAAGAACCAAGAACCAATCCCGAGTTCGGGTGGTACTTTCATATTGGGCTGATGATGTGATTGGTAGGGTTGTCACAATTATCACATACTTGTCTAATCGCAATTATTTCACATAATCTCAAATATTTTGTCACAATATTGTCATAATCGTTTCCATGTTGGAAAAAACGTCCATATATTTTCAAACATTTTCAAAAATACACGACTCGTTGTGAGCTTGTAGATCGGCTATTTCCACTGTCAATGTTCTTTTTTAGGAATAAAGTTGTCAAATATGTCAGTAATTTCTTTGTATTTTTAGGTTATGTGTCATATCTGCCATGTGCAACTTCAAAGCCTACAAGCCAAACAGAATGTAATTGTCAACGTCAAAAACACAATTAAATTGTTAATCGCAATTATTTGAGTGACAAATGAGTACCCGAGACGAATAACAGTCCCATATTCTTTTTTTATATAGATATTTTCTGATTTACCAGACTGTAAACCACAAACTAGTCATATTTAATCTGTTAAATTGTTAATGCACTCCCCCCTCATATTGTTCAATTGTCTGTTTTAATGTTATCTGCTCCCTTCGTCTGCTGAATATTGCTTGTACGGACTTATACTGTTGTTCCACAAACTGTTGGAAATATACTGTTTTTCCACTTTCCAGAGGTATTATGTCGTAATTCCTAATATATTAGAGTTAAAGGGATATTCCACTTTCAAAAAAACTTTTTGTCATTGTATGGTCTAATCAGGCTTGTATGAACACCCTGAACAGTTTTTAATTTGCTTCATTCAGTATTTAGATATTTGATGTAAATGTTACCAGGCCCTCCAGGCTCAGGGCCTCTCCCCACACACACTCATTGTAACTTCAAACTCCATTTTAACCATGATAGATTCATTAAAAACACCCATTATTTTTTCTGGTGACTCATACTACCCCCCTGATACGTGAGCAGGCCGTGTTTTTTCCATAACGTTTTTCATGTATTTTTTATATATTTTTATTGTATTTAATTTTTTCCATTTTCCCAAAGAATTATTAAAAATACATGAAAAACGTTATGAAAAAAACACGGCCTGCTCACGTATTAGGAGGGCAGTATGAGTCACCAGAAAAAATAATGGGTGTTTTTAATGAATCTATCATGGTTAAAATGGAGTTACAAGTTACAATGAGTGTGTGTGGGGAGAGGCCCTGAGCCTGGAGGGCCAGATAACATTTAGATCAAATATCTAAATACTGAATGAAGAAAATTAAAAAGTGTTCAGGGTGTTCATACAAGCCTGATTAGACCATACAATGACAAAAAGTTTTTTGAAAGTGGAATATCCCTTTAAGTAAAAAAATCTAATTCAACAAAATGAGGGGGGAGTGCATTAAGAATTTAACAGATTAAAAACTTATAGTTTGTGGTTTACAGTCTGGTAAATCAAAAAATATCTATATTCAAAATTTAACTTCAGGTACTCAATTAATCATCACGTGAAATATCATAATCGTGACAGCCCTTGTGATTGGCTGCCAGTCAGAGCAGTGGGCGTCCGTCTGGCCCTGGCCGCCGTTCTCCCCACTGTTCCAGTGACTACCTTGGATTTGGATGTCAGCGGACGTATCAGTAGGCGGAGATGACGAGAACCACTGTATGATTGTCATGGTGCAACAGGGGTGCAACAGTAAATCCAGTGCATCATTTTCCCCTCTGAAAGAGAAACCAGACTGTGATTTGATCAAAATCGATTAAAGTGTACAGTATGTGATATTCCTAAAATACAGTGTTAAATAACTAGATATTCTGATTGTGAACAAAATAGTCCCCCCCCCCAAATAAAATCTCCCTAACTTTTGGGCATGCCATTATACGGTAGATTCACAAATCATGTTATAGGTGCAAATCACGATACTTTACACCTGATTATGACCTTTCGTGGAATTCTGGATCAATCAGTAATTGATGAAGCAATAGGAACCGAGACAATATTCTAGGTCAGTGGTTCTCAAAGTGGATTCCAGGGACTCTGTGGGTTCCTTTATGGGGGTCTAAATTGACCCATGCAAATCTGTAACTCTTGACAGTGTGCAAATGGAACCAAATGGACCCTGACGGGTCCATTTGGTTCCATTTGTACACTGTCAGAGTTAAGGGGAGACCTTGAAGTGTATGCGTTTGAGAAACACTGTTCTAGGTGATGATGGTTATGCTTTAATTGCATGATATCATGGGGAGAAGTACGTTAGCCCCGCAGTCATGACCAGGGACGTGCTGGGCCCCTGATTCAGCCCGGGAAAAAGAGTTGGCCAATTACATGAGTTATATTTCGTCGTTGTCGGGTGGAAACCTTGTATGTCCAACACCGTTTGTTTTGTATTTATCATTTTAAAAATGATTTAAACTAGTGAAAACAGCCGATCTACAAGCACACAACGCCTCGCGGTGCGAGGCGTTGTGTGCTTGTAGATCGGCTGTTTTCACTACTTTTGTGCAACGCCCTTGTATGATGAAGCAGGGCTTTGCTTTGTGAAAAAAAATTATAAATTTGAAACTTGGAGATACGAGGTTTCTGCCCGACAGTGACGATTTACTTTGTTGGCCGCCCTGCCCCCAAAATGGAATGAAGGCCATCATTTTTATTTATTTTTCCTAATGGCCGGCCTGGACCAGGCCGGCCATTCCCGGCCTGGTCCAGGCCGGGAATGAACCAGCCGTTCGGGAGTTGTCCCGCTTTTCCCAATGGCCAGCACGTCCCTGGTCATGACCCAGATGGGTGGTTCTGCCAACGAGTACAGGGCTCAAACCATAGTTCTACTGCAGCTGCTACAAGGACAAGCTGAACCATAACAGACAGGCTGTAACAAAAACAATAGCTATCTGGACTAGCAGAGACATCTTGGCTCCCACAGGCGAATATCATGTCATATCATAATGTATTATAAACAGTAAGTACGATGGTAAAATACAAAGGTTAGATATAAACAACCATAATAACAATATAGTAGTATAATGTATAATTATACTATGAAAACCTCACTCAAAACCCACCCCTTCAGGATTGCATTTCTCCCCGACCCATGCTTATTGTTTTGTTTTTCTTAACTATTAAAAAATAGCAGATATAACATTTGTGCAAGTCTTTGAATGTTTTTGACCCGATTCTATAAATGTCTTCTAAATCATTATTCTAAATCAGTGGTTCTCAAACCCTTTCAAGTCAAGGACCCTCAAAATGACATGTATTTGGCCACGGACCCCAATCTCAAAATATGTGGTTCCAGGGACCACCCAGAAGCAAATGAGTTACAATTGTTCGCTTTTAAAAAAGATCACAAAAATAGCAGATCTACAAGCTCACAGCTCGACACTCGGTGCCACACTGAGCTTGTATATCTGCTATTTTTCAATAGTTAAAGCATCAAATAATTCTAGGCCTAAATGGGTTAATGAAGTTGGTTCCTTCCTTTTCTTTATGCAAAGCGACTTTGGGTAAAAGCGCTACATAAATCTGAGCTATTATCATAATTATTATGATTAATATCATTGTAATTCCTCTACGTTCTCCCGCTCACCCCCTTCCAGGAGTTGTTCTACGAGGACAGACACTACCACGAGCACTGCTTCCGCTGCTTCCGCTGCGACCGCTCGCTGGCGGACGAGCCCTTCACCAGCCACGACGAGGCCCTGCTGTGCAACGACTGCTACTGCAACGAGTTCTCCTCCAAGTGCGTGGCCTGCGACAAGACGGTCATGCCAGGTGAGACGTGGTGGAGATGAACCAATAGGACACTGTCGCATTACGGTATGCACAGACACAGGCCACCGGGGGTTGAACTGGTACTGTTATTTTTTCCCTAATTTTGAACCAGTTCAAAATGTTAAAAAATTAAGAACCCTAGAATATATTTTTTAGTTTTTGTCTTGCCCTGAACTGGGAACCAAAGTGGGCGTGTCAGTAATCTACAGGTTGGGCGATATAAACAGTGGCAAAGGCAAGTGAAAAAATCTTCATAAAAAAAAAATAATAATAATAATAAAGTGAAACTGTGACTGCCATTGACTTAAATGGACACTTCGACCCGTCATATTCCACACATTGCTGGCCAGGCCTGGAGTCTTTAAAATGTAAAGGTTTTGGAAACGCTGTTGTAGATCATCATCTGCTTATTTTTATTTATTCATTTAGACATTTCTTTACGGTTTCCTCCCGTGACATTCCCGAAACAGGGACGCCACGGGTTGAGAGTCATTAACGAGGCATTAGTGTCATTTAGTGTATCCCAAAATATAACATGTGTCACGTTGCGAATTGAGAGTTCATGACGGACAAACACGTTTCTGAAGGGGTAAATGTGTCAAGGAGCATGTCTGCACTTGGTCCTGGAAAGAAAGAAGCACTTGAAAGATGGAGAGCCACAGATCAAGTAGATACGAGGGAGAAGAAGAAGGGGATTTAGGAAAACAGACGAGAGAGACAGGCGGAGAATGAGCGAGGCGGGGAGAGAAGGGCTGGAGCCTGCAGCGATTGAGCGGCAGCCAGCGCTGAATGTGACAGAGTAATTGCCAGTCTGCCTGACTTGTTGTCTGTGAGCCAAATCCTGAGGGCTGGCCGCCTGCCAGCACTCTGATGATAACAAGAGATAAGCCATGAAGACCGGCAACGCAACTGTGACCATTATTTTTGCCTATTCAAAAATAGCAGATATACAAGCTCATAGCGCGGCACCGAGTGCCGCGCTATGAGCTTGTAGATCTGCTATTTTTGAGGGGGAAAAAAACTTGAACATTTGTGCAAATCTTTGAATGTATCGTCGTTGTCGGGTGGAAACCTTGTGTGTCCAAAAACTCTTCGTTTTGCATTTATCATTTTAAAAATGATTTAAACTAGTGAAAACAGCCGATCTACAAGCACACAACGCCTCGCACCGCGAGGCGTTGTGTGCTTGTAGATCTGCTGTTTTCACTACCCTTGTATGATGAAGCAGGGCTTTACCTTGTGAAAAAACGTACAAAAATTGAAACTCGGACAGTGACGATATATTCTTTTAAAGAACATTACAAACTCAAATCTTTGATTCTGGGGGGGGTCCCTGGAACAAAATATTTTGAGATGGGGGTCCGCGGTCAAATACATACCGTATAATTCTAATAATAATATAATTTCTCTTGACATTAAAAACTTTGAGTACCACAGATGAAGAAACATACTGTTTCTTTTTTTTCTCCAGAAAACCATTAGGATTTAGAAGACATTTTCTTTAGGTATTATTCAGGTCTGAGTGAGATAAGCCAGCCGTCTTATTTCAGCACCACCGTAGTGGCCAACGCAGCGCTCATAAAAATGGCAAACGGTTCCAGGAAGAGGGAGCAGGCGTTCCCCTCTATTTCTGGGCCGTTTGGTCTTCTCTTCTTCTCTTGGGTGAAGATGTGAGCGCTGCGGGCCAGGCCTCCGCATCATCATCCATACCCCCAGTGAGTCAGGCACCTTGTGGGGTAGTCATTGTGTTGGGATGGATCTTCCTGCCAGCCTAGCATGGCAATTATGGAAGCCCCACAGGAAGTTAATAGCACACTGTAGCTGTTCAGTGCATTTGGTATGCCGCCCGGGCGTGCGTGCGTGCGTGCGTGCGTGTGTGTGTGTGTGTGTGTACACGCGCGTGCATGTTGTTGATCTCATCTTAGGTATACTATTGTGTTTCTATTCTAAAGCCTAAATCCCGTCCTGTGTCTTGCAATAGAGCCTGCAGCTACTATTATAGTGCTTTGCAAGCACACGCACACGCACGCACACGCACACGCACACACACACACACACACACACACACACACACACACACACACACACGCTCAAAACCTGACACACACATACTTGTCTCTGTTTAACAATCGGGCACTAAGTTCTAGTGGCTTGCCCAGAGAGAGAGAGAGAGAGAGAGAGAGAGAGACACACAGAGGCAACACGGGATCAAAGCCACAGCGATGGAATCCTCAGAAGCTCTTTTGGTTACCAAGACAGATCTGATAGGCCTGTGCTGAAACGCTCCCCTGGTGCCAGAGATAGTCATCCAGATGTTGAAGTATCGTTGATGGAGCGATTGCTTTTTTGTTCTCACTCAGTTTATCTTCCCGTGCAAATATTTCCTCCCCGTGAAGGACACTCTGGCGCTGTCGTCCCCTGCCCGCTGTCATTTATCATCTCATTTGGGCTTCATCTCACAGTCAGATTCCCTTTATTCACCAAGTACAATAAATTACCGTATTGGTGCAGATGCATACTGACGACTTGCTTCGCAAAAAAACACCTTTTAATGACACAGCAAGGACATCAGCAATGAGGCCGCACTCGACGTGCGCTATAGAACGCTGTCCCTGCAAGATATATGATGCATTAGTACAGCCTCTTGAAATGTATGTCAAGTACTCAATGATTACATGTATATTATATGTATTCAGGCTGTGGCAGAGCTCGACTTGAGACTTGAGAGAAAGATGAACTCAATCAGATTTAACCCGATAAAATAATAGCACTTTAAATATTTTATTACCACAGACCTAACAGTACTATACTTTAGCCTACAGTTCTGATTATTCATTTATCGGAGCAAGAAGAGCTTAGACTTAGGCTAGACTTGAGTTTAGACTTGCAGTAAGTCAAAAATCAGGACTTGAATCACTTGAGACTTGACTTGGACTTGCATTGAAAGACACAAAATGTATTATACAGGATTGCTGCTGCTCTGAATGTACAATGATTGACCAGCAGTGGCTCATGATTGCATGTGTATGAAATTATACCTTTTACTGTAATCACATTTGAAATATAATCTCAACATTACTTCTGCCTATATCCTTCCCGCTCACTTTCAGTGCATTAACATAATTATTGCATTATTTCTCTTTTTTTCTCTTTGTACTTTTTGGAGGCTTATCTAACATTACGAAATAAAGACACTTTTTGAAGCTACTGTGATGAACTGTATGTACATGCCTAGACAAATAATGCAATGCAATGTCTCCTACCCTGTAAAGATTTTAAAGAAGAAAATTAAATAAAAAGTTAGGGTTAGGGTTAGGGTAGAAATAGAAATGCTGTTAATACTGTATGTAAAATGAATCTCTCTCTCTCTCTCTCTCTCTCTCTCTCTCTCTCTCTCTCTCTCTCTCTCTCTCTCTCTCTCTCTCCTCTCTCTCTCTCTCTCTCTCTCTCTCTCTCTCTCTCTCTGTCCATGCCATAGGTACGAGGAAGCTGGAATACGGTGGTTCCACGTGGCATGAGGGCTGCTTCATTTGCCACAGCTGTGAGCAGCCTATCGGCTCCAAGTCCTTCATCCCCGACAAGGATGAGCACTACTGCGTGTCCTGCTACGAGGACAAGTTCGCCCCGCGCTGCACGCGCTGTAAAAAGGTACCACTGACTGTAGACTCATTTACTTCAGTTGTCAACCTCTTAAAACCCATTTAGACCTGGAAAGCATCCATGTCACTTTAGACGTTAACCACTTTAACCATTTTTTTATACTTTAACTACTCAAGAATAGCAGATCTACGAGCTCATCTATTTTTGAGGCGGGGGGGGGGGGGGAACATGAAAATTTGTGCAAATCTTTATATATATTTTTAAAGCGAACATTTATAACTCAAATCTGTCTTTCTCGGTGTCCCTGGAACAACATATTTTGAGACGGCGGTCCGCAGCCAAATACATATAATTCTGGGGTCTTTGATTTTAAAAGGTTTGAAAACCAACTGAAAACTAGGATAACTAGGTTAGGATTTAGATTTTTGAAGACATTTATAGAGCCAGGTCCTCTGGTCTAAATGGGTCAAAACATTTTCAAAGGCAAAGGGTATTTTTGAAGATTTTTCAAATGTTTTGCCTAAATGCTATAACCAAAAAAGGGATGGATGCCAGGCTTAAAGTGGTTAAACATAAGTGGATTTAACAATCATAATTTATCCTAAAACGTTACCTCGTTGGTTGGTGTCCTCCTGACCCTTTTAAGGTTAGCTGAGGAGAGGCTTCTGTACTTCCCCTTGAGAGGTTTCTTCTTTAGTCGTGTGTTCTCTGTTTGGGGACAAGAGGTAACACAAGGACCGGAGCAGTGAAAGTGCTGGAGTGTAACAGACAGACTCTCCACCGTGTGCTCTTTCCTCCACTTCATTGTTTGATGTGGCTGGTTTTAGCGCACGCCGCTGTATTGTCATAAGTAGGCTACTTTGAACTGTCCAACTGTCTCAACGAGGTCTTTAAATGCCACTTACGTGGATTCAAGTCCTCAGTCGCCACAACTGTTTCCACTCGTTTGGATTCCATCTTCTATGGAAGCACGTTGCGCAGCGGAAATAGCCTAGCTACGAGCTCTCAATGCGTCGCGCTTGTATATAGGCTATTTTTGGTTATTATTTTAAGATTAGAGCAGGGGTCTTCAACGTCTTCAGGCCAAGGACCCCTTAGTTGAGAGAGAGATGAAGCAGGGACCCCCCAAAACCTTATCATAGATTACATGTTTCATCGTTTGACAGCAGTGCACGATTATCAGTGTATTTTGGATTCATATAAATTTGTGTTTTCAGTTATTTAACCACTTGAATTGTCAACACTTAATAAACTTGACCTTTCACTCTGTACTTAGTGTGCTCTTTTTTTACACCAAACCTCTTGCCAAAAAAGGCCGATCTACAATCTCACAGCACCTCGCAGCGCGAGGCGTTGTGAGCTTGTAGATCTGCTATTTTTGGCTAAAGTTCTCAGAATATGGACACTAGGGTTCAAGTGGTTAGTAATAGTATACAAAAGGAGAAAAAGGTTTCTATCACACAAAGGATTTGGAGGACCTCCTGTAGTAACTCTGGGGACTCCTGTTAAACACCTCTGGATTAGAGCATTTGAAGTGATCAAACTAGCAATGTGTTCTGAAGATGTTATGTTCCATAAAATCCTCTCGGATATTTCATGAAAGCTAAGGTTAACTGTGATTTCGATATTACAGCAGGAACAATCCTAAAAGAATCATAATGTAAGTTTATTGCATTCATTGTTTTGGAATCAGAACTAGTTTGGGTTTTGTGCTCCTTTCACGCCGCTTGACAAATCGCGCATCAGGACGTGGCCATAGAAAAATGTTTAGTCGTGAGATTTTATTTTTGCTTTAATCCATGCACATGTATTTGGACAGACTCTGGCTAAAGGCGGAGTGACCTACAGGGACGAGCCTTGGCATAAGGAGTGTTTTGTGTGCACTGGGTGTAAGATGCAGCTCGCCGGACAACACTTCACCTCCCGAGACGACAGCCCCTACTGCCTGGTGTGTTTTGGCAGTCTCTACGCCAAGAAGTGTGAAGTCTGCAGTAAACCCATCACAGGTCCGTACTACAGCACCGTGTTCATATTAATACTGTAACTAGGCCAGTGTTTCTTTTACATTTCAAGGTTTCCCCTTAACTCTAACAGTGTACAAATGGAACCAAATGGACCCGTCAGGGTTCATTTGGTTCCATTTGTACACTGTCAGAGTTACAGACTTGTATGGGTCCATTTAGACCCCCATAAAGGAACCCACAGAGTCCCTGGAATCCACTTTGAGAAACACTCAAACTAGGCCTAGGTCACCATTGTGAAATAGTTGTTGACTTGTCAGTAGTTGCAATTGATGTTTAAATTGTGTATTTGACTTTCAACATTTTAACAAAATAACATTTGCATTCATGTTAGCCTTTTTAGGCTTTCTGAAGCCTAACCCAAAATTTGCGCTGGGCAGATATGACAAATAATGTAAATATACAAATAAATCACTGACCATCACAAAATAATCAACAGAAATAATATAGTATACTTTAAGATCCTATCTGTAATTCTGTATCACAATGAAAACCCATTTTTAAAGGCTTTAGAGAAAAACAATACCATGATATATATATTTAGTTTTATGTAATTCTTTAAAAATATTAATGTTATACCAGCAAGATGCCCTAAAGCACGAGGTCGCGCTAAAACAGAGATTGACACCATATGTCCATATATGGGCATTCCCAGATACCGGTATGGGCTTAATATTGATGACATCAGGGATCTCCATAAATGGGCATAAAAAGGACAAGGACAGAATTAATTAGCAAGTGTGGTTGCCGTGACACGAGTCACACTTGCAAATGAATTCTGTCTTGGCCACAGAGCGTGACATGAGGCGTGACTGACAGAGTGACTGATGCACATGAGCTGCAGGTTTTTACAGTAAATGCGACCAACAGTCGCAATTACGATTCAAATCTAAGTGTTTTACCAATGATTTGAGGGCCCACTCACCACAACCTCAGTCATCCTACCAGTGGCGTCAGTTCAGAAAAAGCTAAGGTATGGCAACATGACTGGTGTCTTGCACACGCGCCTTCGCGCACGTGCAAGACACCAGTCATGTTGCCATATCTTAGCAACAGGCATGATACATTTATTTTAAGAAGTACATTAAAAAAATTTCCCCATTTCTAAGGTTTCTTGGGCTGGATATGGCAGCCTGGAATGGTTGTTCAAATGCAGCTAGACTTGGCATGTACCAGTAAGACTCCCTAATCGGGAGATAAGCGACCGTTGGTCGCTTATCTCCACAAATAGGCCAAAAGTTTGTTTTACCAATTATTACACTCTATGTGAACATTTACATCAACAAATCCCAAGTACTATGCAGAACGACCCATTTCAAGTTTTTAATGTACAACAATATTTAGAAAATAGGTCTACAAGCTGACAGTCCTCGTCCCTTATATTCCCATAGGTTATATGGAGATCTCAGTGTTTGTCAGTCCTTGTTCATTTATGCCCATATATGGACATCTCTATATCTACTGTAACAGTCCTTGTCCCTTTATGCCCATATATGGAGATCTCTTAACTGTAAGTCCTTGTCCCTTTTATGCCCATATATGGATATTCCTGATGTCATCAGTATATGAACATATATGGGCTTTCTGATATGCCCATATATGGAGATCTCTTAACTGTAAGCCCTTGTCCCTTTTATGCCCATATATGGATATCCCTGATGTCATCCGTATATGCCCATATATGGGCTTTCTAATATGCCCATATATGGAGATCTCTGTATCTCCATATATGGGTATAAAAGGATACTTCAGGTCTGACATCAGGTTTGTTTATATTGGGTTGCTAGGTTTGACATCACAAACTCTATGGGCCATCTGACCTAGAAATCTATATTTGGGCATAGATGACTCATCGTGACCTCATCACACGTCGACCGCACGTGTGACGTGCCGTCGACCGCACGTGTGACGTGCGGTCGACCGCACGTGTGACCGACGGACGGCCGGTGGAGGTTTTCATACTAAACTGCGACCTTACGGTCGCAATAAACGTGCCACAATTAACCCATTGAGAACATAATAATACCTTGTTAAATTGACCATTTTGTTAAATCTTTGCATTTGTAGTTATTTTAATGTAATCTAACAACATAATAACCAGCACAGATAGACAAAGAGACATTCATGGATTTATATTTAAAAGTAACTTTTATTTCCCCCCCCCTAGACCCAGGGTATGGCAGCTGCATACCCCTGCCATACCCAATTGACGCCCCTGCATCCTCTGCATCCTACGTACGTTGGGAATGACTGGGTTAACGGTGTCTGTCTCTCTCTCTCCCCCGCAGGCTTCGGAGGAGGGAAGTACATCTCATTCGAGGAGCGCCAGTGGCACCAGCCCTGCTTCACCTGCTCCCAGTGCTCCGTGTCCCTGGTGGGCCACGGCTTCTTCCCCGCCGACGGAGACAGGATCCTGTGCCGCGACTGCAACAGCAACAGCAACCTATAGAGAGCCGCTCCTCCCCCCTCCCCTTTTAACACGTTTACCTGTTTATCTACAGCAGGGGTCTTCAACAGGGGGTCCGGGACCCCTAGGGGGTCCTCAGAGTTACTACAGCGGGTCCTCCAAATCTTCCAATCCTTTTTATATTAACAACTCGAACCCTAGTGTCCATATTCTGAGAACTGTAGCCGAAAATAGCAGATCTACAAGCTCACAACGCCTCGCAGATCAGCTATTTTCGGCAAAGCGGTTTGGTGTAGAGGGGAAAAAGAGCAGACTTAAGGTGGTTGCACAATGCACACTGCTGCGTTTTTCGGGCGGAATATCGGAGTGAATTTCGGAGCGCGTGAATAAAAAAATCAACCTCACGTTATGTCAGTCACGTTTGCACACTGCCGCCCGTTTCGCGCACCACTCGGCCCCTTGCTCTCTCTATCTCTCTCTCTCTCCTTGCCCTGAAAAACGCATTTCGCAACGAAAAACGCAGCAGTGTGCAACCAGCTTAAGTACAGAGTGAAAGGGCATGTTTATTAGGTAACGACGGCTCCACTGGTTAAATATCTGAAAACACAAATCGACAAGAATCCAAAATACACTGATGATTGTGCTGTCAAACGATGAAACCATGGAATCTATGAAAAGTTTGTGGGGGTCCCTGCTTCATCTCTCTCTCAACTAAGGGGTCCTCGGCCTGAAAACGTTGAAGACCCCTGATCTACAGTACACCCTGCTCATCAAACAGCGAATGCAGAACCCCCCCCCAAACCATGGCTGAGGCTCTTTATACATTCTTCCCTTCGGATCGGTGGTTCTCAAACTTTAAAGTTACACACCTGTAAAAGTTCCATTTGGAACCCGCCCTCGAGGAGCCCTGAGGATCCCTGGGTCCTACTTTGATAACCACTGCTTCAGATCATTCTTACACACACACACACACACACAGACACACACACACACACACACACACACATGGCCATACTAATTTAACTCACATTTAAATGAACACTCTAGATGTTACTATGGAGAGGCTGCATCCCTCATGCGTCCGTCTCTGATTTGGGTGTTTTTATTATTTTGTATCGTCCGCGTTTATCGATCGCCACCGTTATTTTAGCCAAATAAAAAGAACCAAAAACAGATAATGATCGTATGAAACTGCGTTTACGGAGTGCCTTAAGAAGAATAAAGTCACGTTATCGTGTGTTATGTAATGTCAAAGAAGACCTAAGAGAAAACCGCTATGCAATCATTCAGCGAATATTTGATATGAATGAATGGTCACCTCAGATGGAGGTGGTGGCACTCTGAGAAGCAGACCCCAGGAAACAGTAAAGCTGTTGTCTGCATATGTTCAGGTGTGGTTGAGTTGCTGTTGTTAATGCTGTTCTAATTGCATTGTATGCATTGTTTTTGAATGTCCTCAAAGTGTCGGTCCTCCTTCTACACTGTCTTCATGTCCCTTCACACCATAGCAGCAGGTCTCAGCCTGAAAAGGTTGAGAACCACTGCCTTAAATATCCAAAGCGTTGAGTGGCGGTTTAGTGGTCAGATGGATGGGCCGCTTGCATTTTCAGAGCATCAATGTATACTTTAAACATTTTAGATTTGAGCTATTCAAAAATAGCAGGTCTACATAGCGTGTCATGCTACGAGCTTGTAGATCTGCCATTTTTGAAAAATCTTGGAACATGTTTGCAAATCTTTGAATATATACCGTATATTGAGAATCACTGAGCAAAAGAGAACACGATAGGTACTGTATGGACTTTGCTGAGATTCATAAGGTGAATGTGTAACCACTTAAGAGTTGAACCCTGGTCTTCTGTGCGGGAAACCAAACATCCAAAGTAGAATCTCCTTTGGAAAATGCAGGGTTCGATTTGTAAATATAACAGGAGGGGCCCTATATACTTAACCCATTTAGGCCTAGGATTATTGAATGCTTTAACTATTGAAAAATAGCAGATCTACAAGCTCACAGCGCGGCACCGAGTGCCGCGCTGCGAGCTTGTAGATCTGCTATTTTTGAAAAAGTCGTGAAAATGTGTGCAAATCTTTGACAATATATATTTTCAAAGCGAACAATTGTAACTCAAATTTTGCTTCTGGGGGGTCCCTGGAACTAAATATTTTGAGATGGGGGTCCGTGGCCAAATAAATATCATTTTGGGGGTCCTTCACATGAAAAAGTTTGAGAACCACTGACATAGTAGTCTCTCAAGAACAGACTAACTGAGCTCCAGTTAAGTGAAAAGGACCTTTTCTTTGACGATGGCTGGCCAGATTGCTGACATAGAAACATAGGGTTTTTCAAAAAACCTTAGAAGGATTCAAACAACACTTCAAAATTCTAATTTTCACGATTTTTCAAAAATAGCAGATCTACAAGCTCGCAGCGCGGCACCGAGTGCCGTGAGCTTGTATATCTGCCATTTTTCACTGGTTAAAGCATTCAATAATTCTAGGCCTAAATGGGTATATCAGACAAAAAAAAAATTATTTTATTCAGTCTGACTAGAAGCAGAGATAAAAAAAAAGATATCCAAACCTGGCGATAAAAATGAAGAGGGGGAATATCAAAAGAAGAGGCATGGATTCCACCCCCACACACCCACCCCAGAACAAATCGAACCCTGGCAAAATGTGCAGTATAGAAAAATATACTGAGAAAGAGAGAGATTGACAGAGCCATTGTAAAGGTTTAGAAGGTAGTCCAAGTTACTCGCAATCAAGTCATTTGCACTATGGATAAGATATTCTCTTGCTACCATGTTACGTGCACATACAAACACGATTCAAAGAATTTATACATGGCACAAGCCACATAGAACCATATTCACATGGTGACCATTTTGCTAATAAACAGAGTGCATGACGGAAGAGAAAGATCACCACCATGTGAATATGGTGAATATAGACCACTCTTGATCCTGTATTGTCTTTTTGTTGACTTTTACATTTTGTATTCCTCATAAAGCCCTTATCTGTCCCTGTCTTTCGTTTTGTTGTCTTAAATGTTTCTATTACCGTTGCTCGGAGCCAGCATTTAAGAGAGAAAAATGGGCTTGCCCAAAAGAAGCCGGAATGAGTTATTTCTGTGTATTGCTACGGTTTCAGTATGCATGTATTTGTACTTCATGGCTATTTGCCACAATAATTATTTTGTTGCTGTTAATGCTATTGTTTTGTTATCCTTGTTTGTCACATTTATATGAAAAGTAAAAAAAAAAATGCCCATATTTCAATATTTGAGCTTTGATGCTGGCAAGTCAGAGTTGGCAAATGTGCTTTTTAAGATGGAAAGAAAATAGACCATCAATGTGAGAACAATATAAACTTTAAACAAATGATAATTGATGTGACCAAATTTGACATCGATGTGATTTATTTGTGAAGTAAGTCTTATCAAATAAATGTACATTAAATGATACTTTATGTGTTGTTTATTTTTCTTTCTTTTTTTCTTTTATTTACTGATGAGTCAGTCAGTCTGTCAGTCTGTCCGTCACGTCACACTTTTCCCCTACTCATATCTCTGCCACCGTTGCCCCAATCCATGCCAAGCTTTGCACACACAATCCTTGCCTGCCAAACCACAACCCCTCATTTCTCACATGGCCCTCTTCTAGCGCCACCATGAGGCCGATTCTTGCGAGACACATTTTTGGACACTGCTCTTACAGATCTTGCCCTAGCAAACTGGTACACAGTATCTCTACAGTCATGTCATGAAAATGCATCTGTCCCATCTAGCGTCACCATGGCCAATTTTTGAAAAACACATTTTTGGACACTGATCCTACAGATTTTGCCCTAAAATCACGCAAGGCGGTACACAGTATCTCTACAGTCATGTCATCAACATGGATCTGCCCCATTTCCCAAATTCCCTCCTGATTGGCTACCATTGCCATCTAAAGTTTGTGTATGCGACCTGACGGTTGCTTATCTCCCGATTTAGGGAGTCTTACTGGTATATCAATGTATATCAACAGTGCCTGTGTGTCTGTAGTGGGATAACACTTCAGTTTGAACCTGCTTGCATCCTGTAACTTTAGTTTTGGACCAAGGTTTTCTTTGCACTTCCAACATCCAGAGCTAATCCCAATGGTGTGCTAAGCATCAAACGTCTTTCTAGGAAAGCCCCCCCTCCCTCGCCCTGAGTGCGTACGTGTGAGCGAGTGCATGCCTATGTGACAGACAGAGGGAGAGCGAGAAAGCATGTGCTTGTGTGTGTGTGTGTGTGTGTGTGTGTGTGCGTGCGTGCGTGTGTATGTTAGTGTGTGTACGCATGAGCTGGTGTTTATGCTGACTAGACTGTTTCATGGCCTTGATGAAGCACACACACATACAGGCCAATAACAAACAGACCGCCAGATACGCTCTCCTGTCGGCATCGGTGGTGAATGCTCACCCCCCAACCTCCCCCCTCCAAACTCTGTTTCAGATTTTTTCGCCAAAAAAGGAAATGGAAAACTCATAGCCACATGGGGGGAGGGTGTGTGTGTGTGTGTGTGTGTGTGTGTGTGTGTGTGTGTGTGTGAGTGAGAGAGAGAGAGAGACTGTGGGAGAGAGAAAGAGGGGAGGATGTTCACATCTGGAGTTGCTCCATGGCACTTTCACTGGGTTGGGGGGGAGGGGGGTCAGTTGCTCGCACGCACGCACACTCACACACACACACACACACACACACACACACACACACACACGATTGGATTTATAGGAAGCGCTCGGGGTAGTTATGCGAAGAGGTGATGGGTGACAGGAAAGGTCAACGTTACGAAATTATCTAAAAAGCTGAGATGTGGGCAGATCTCTACCCAGCTTCATTATGAGAGCCATCCGTGCATCATCTTTTATACGAGTATCGTAGAGAGTCCAGTCCCGAATCGCTCTTTCCCCTGATGAATTATTCACTATGTTAACACGCTAACAGACACACACCCTCCTAGTGTTACTATCCATCGCTCTAGCACTTCGTAATAAGGCACTGAACTCAGGGAAATGGACTGTAAATGTACTGTCGGACTGTTTGTTTATCAGTTATTGGACTGTTAACTGAACGCTGGAATGGACTGCTTTTCAAACTGCTGCAGTATGGCCTTACATGTTGTTCTGTCCCCAGCCTGATACTGTACGTCTTGATTTCGCTGTGTGTACTTTGTTGTGTACATAAGTCAGGTCATGATCTGTGTCATGGCCTGCATGTCCAGCCCCTAGACATTTCGTCGTTGTCGGGTGGAAACCTCGTATCTCCAAGTTTCAAATGTGTGCGTTCTTTCGCAAAGTAAAGCCCTGCTTCATCATACAAGGCCGTCACACAAAAGTAGTGAAAACAGCAGATCTACAAGCACACAACGCCTCGCGGTGCGAAGCGTTGTGTGCTTGTAGATCGGCTGTTTTCACTAGTTTAAATCATTTTTAAAATGATAAATGCAAAACGTACGGTTTTGGACATAAAAGGTTTTCACCCGACAACGACGATTTATGGCTTCCTCTCAGTTTTGGCCATGTTCTTCAGCCTTTGAACTTGTGGTTGGATCTGTTCATGTTTCTTGTTTTAGGCTTGTTTTTTTTTTGCGTTATGTACGCCTAATGAAGCGACGCGTTAGTTTATGCAGGACACGGGAGTCGCCCCGCCCAGCCGTAGTCATGCTGTCAGTCAGCTCTGTTCTCATTCCTCATTCTCATATCTGCTGGTCATTACGTCACATGACTGCCATACTCCAATCAAAACTCTCAATCAGTAGGGAAGGCTCCTTTAAATGTGCCTTGCTTTCTCTACCTATGCTTGGTTTCAGAAGCTTCAGAACATTCACTGCTAGCTGCCTCCTCCTCCACCTTTCACGATCAGTCTGGCTAAGCTCAACTACTTGTGATTGTCTGACTAAGTTACATGTCAATGTATTAAGCTCAAATACTGTGATTTTGACTGATGAAGTTACATGTCAATTTATTGCTATTGTTCTGCTTGTAATCCCCAATGGGTGGTAATGCTTTGCGTTCCCTGGTTTTGCTTAGCATGCTAAAAAAATATTCCATTTATGGAATAAATGGTTGAATCTACTTTGACGTGAGTGTTCCTGACCAAATTATATTTTATATTCTATCTACAGTATGCCTACAGTAGTTTCTGTGTTTTGGTCTTATTTGTACTATAGTTTCTCCAGGTGTTGTGTATCTTATTACCTATCTTGTCTAGCCATTCCTGTGATTTGCCATGTGTTTCCACCTTCGCAACGCTCGACACGGCGACTCGCTAGCTACCGCTCGCTCGGCGGTGTCTCACGTGGCTTAAGGTCGCCTGAGTTACAGAAAACAAGCGCTCCTTCCACAAGCGTCTCCTACGGATTCCAAAATAGCGCAAGGTGGCACAGTCTGTTGCGACACTGTCGCCTCACAGCTAGAAGGTCCTGGATTCGATTCCCGCTGGGGACACTGTGGGCGCTGGGGGGCGTGTTCCCTCCTCCGTGTCATCAGTGCCCACACCCTAGGTGGGGTTGGCGAAAGGGCCTTTCTGTGTGGAGTTTGCATGTTCTCCCGATGTCTCCTAGGGTAGTTACCCTCACAAAAAACATGCAGTAATCCTGGTCTGATGGAGGGGAAAGGAACGTCCAGCCGGGGACGGTGTGCATGACATGAATTAAGCATTACTCACTTTAACTCTCATTCTGTTCCGCTTCCTCTCCTCTTCCTTTTAAAAACAGGTAGAGAAAACACAAAGGTTTTCTCCTCCTCATTGAATTTGTCTCTTTGTTTTTATGTGTCAAGTAGAATCAAGTCTGCCCAGCTGGAAAGGCCTGAGAAAGTAGTGCATTATGGCCCTCCATTTAGCTTGTTATTGAAACGCCACGTTCACTTTAGCTCGTAAATGTTAATTCAATAAATAGCATCACAGCTTGATTCTCATACTCACTTAGAGAGGGTGATTCACTGCAGACAAAACACATTAGCGTGAGTATTTAAGTGGCCCTATAATGGGACGTATTGAATCAATAAAACGATCATATTTGGGTCGTGGTGCTGAAAAGAATAACAAGAGTTGACATGCTCTAGCTTCGGTCCATCAGCCGTCCTCAACTGTGGACATGTGAGTGTGGCCTTTAGGCTGTGTGCCAAAGCTGTCATTTCCAAACTATACACAAGATGGGGAAAGAATAGAATAGAACCCTCTTATGTTCACACACACATGCAAACACGCACGCGCACGTACACGTACACACACAAGCACGCACGCACACGCGCACACATGCGCACACACACATACATACATTGCCTACACACGATTGGATTTATGGGAAGGGGTACTAAGGCGAAGAGTTGAGAAGTGGCAGGAAAGGTCATCGAAAGCATCTTACAAAGAGCGATGTGGGCAGATCTCTACCCAGCTTCATACGAGGGCCGCCCGGCCCGACCTACATCTTTATACGAGTATTGTAGGGAATTCAGTCTTGAAGAAAAATAGACAAATAGGATAAACTAGTGGTGGCATGGTGAGGCAAGTGTTGCTTATCACTAGATACTTTGAATCTATTTTGTTCAAAGGTTTAATTCCTTTAACCCTGGCGTCTGTCAAATTATAGGTGAAAAGTTTCAAACATGTTAAATAGAGCTTAAGTGGCTAACTTGTGACAGACATTTCACCGAAAATGGGAGGGCTGTTTATTGGCGAGTGTTCATCTCTCTTAAAACCTGATTTATACATGTATAATGAATCTAATAACATTAAATATAATTTCAGCATGCTCCTCCTCCGTCTTCTTTTATCTCTCTATGGGAAGATCACAGAAACCGTCTTAAGAAACAACACAACAGTGTTTCACAGAAACATGTCCGTTTGTGGGGCGCGACGTTGGTGTAGTGGTTAGTGCATATGCCCTTCATGCGGAAGGTGAGTGGTTCAAACCCTGCCTAAGCCGACGTCAGCAAGGTGGAGAAGACGACAGCCAGCCCCATGGCCCTAAGTAACAAGAAATCTTGTGAAATAAAATGTCGTCAACCAATCATCAAGGATGATGATACACGAAAGAAGAAGAAGATGTCCGTTTGTCAGAATGCTGCTGAAAACACTACACCAGGGAGTTTCAAAGGATTTCAGGCCAATTATGACCCCTTAGCTGAGAAAGAGATGAAGTAGGGACCCCCATAAGATACTAAACACTAATACTAAAACTGTGTTGCAGATAATTTTTTTGTACTTCCCGCTCCGAAAGAGCCACAACCATGGTGTCTAGCTGTACTATTAACGAAAAAGACAAATAGACACATTTACATTGAAAGTTGAAAGATAATGTAGAATAAATTAAATAACACTAGAAGCTTGGGCGGCCGAGCGTCTAGTCGGCGACCTGGCCAACTCGGGAACAATGTAAATAGGGAATGAATGCCCCGCCCTTTAATGCAAACCCCATTATACCTGTTGTCATAGGATCTGTTTTGACCATCTGTTTGTGTGTGTCCTATATATGGAGATATCTGTCTGTCTATGTCCATTTTATGCCCATATATGGAGATCTCTGTAGGACCCGTTTTGATCATATGTTTGCCTGTGTCCATTTATGCCCATATATGGAGTTATCTGTCTGTCTGCGTCCATTTTATGCCCATATATGGAGATCTCTGTAGGACCAGTTTTGACTATCTGTTTGCCTTTGTCCACTTATGCCCATATATGGAGATCTCTGCAGACACAGTACCGGTTCTGGAAAATCTGATGTCAGACATCAGCTCTGCATACGGGCATCCATTTTATGCCCATATATGGAGATCTCTGTGAATGCCCTACCCTTTAATGCAATCCCCATTATACCTGTTGTCATAAGAGCAGTTTGACCATTATGTTTGCCTGTGTCCATTCATGCCCATATATGAACATTAGAACACGTCATACTGATGACATTCAATACATAACCATGGCATTTTTTGTTGACTCATGTGGCGTACGTGATGTCAGAGCCTTTTATGAAGTGATGTCACAATGAGTCAGCGCTTGCGCCGGTTTCCTCCGGAACAGCCTGATGTCAACAATCATCTCTGCATATGGAGATTCCGAACGTTTCGTGCCGGTTCGGGAAAACTGCGCATCGGGTCGGGCCAAGGCCCGGCACTGCACTCCGCGCCGCGGCGGGGAACGCGCGTGCCGAATCTGAAGCCGGTGGGACGAACGGTTCTCGAGATACGCGGATTACATACACACACACACGCAGACACGCACGCAGAGACTTCTCGCATTTATTGTAAGATAAAAACGAAGACAAGTCAAAGAAGTTAAGTATATATAGTATATGTAGACTTGTTTAGCAGCACTATTGTCAGTGTCATGTAAATTAATGTTTTTTGTTTACAAAACATGTTTTTTATTAATATGTTGGATCCATGTTAATGTTTATTTTCTGACATTTAACATTTAACAACTTAATCTCAATTTACTTGGTCTTTACTCTCCACCCAAAGCTCTAAGCTGAAAATAGTGCAACCGTATAGGTTGCTACTTAGTATGAAAGCCACGTAGCCACCAGATCCTATATCCGTCACTCAAATTCCCTTATTAATTTGTCACTCTTCTTTGTCGGTCTTTGTCACTCTTCTGACATCACAATGACATCACAATATAGCTGACCTGTTCAGCCTAGTTGTAGAGCTGTCAGGTCGATGGTGGTTGGAGCTCTGGAGAGACTGGAGCCAAGAGTCCGATTTATATAGGCCACATATCCCCTTATACGGCCGTTGCCATTGTACAGGCCATGACATCAGCCCCGGCAACGCATGCTGTCTGTCTATGACGATAGTCTCATGTGACACAATTTTATGCCCATATATGGAGATCCCTGATCAATATTAAGCCCATATCTGGACATATTTTGTCAGTCTAACCAGTGTGGTTTGCTGCGACATGAGTCACACTTGGAAATGAATTCCGTCCTTGTCCCTTTTATGCCCATATATGGAGATCTCTGATGTCATCAATATTAAGCCCATAGCTTGGAGTGCCCATTATGGTCTCATGTGGTCTATGACGTAAGACATCTTTGAAGTCAGACATCGGTCATATCCATATTTGGGAAAATATGGCCACACTTTGGCCACATTTTGTCCAACTTAAACAACCAACCACAACCCGAATAACACTTGCAAATGAATTCCGTCCTGCACGACCTTGCCCTTTAGGGCGAGGTCGCCTCTCGTCCTTAGGGTGTCGTACTGGTAGTGACAAGAATGGATATCAAAAAGGTTCAAACATTTTTAAGCATACATTTAGTTTTTAAAGGGCCTGGTCCTAAGATTACACATGCATTGCATCGCAGGTCACAGACGTTCACAAGGGTAGTTAGTTAGCACGGTAAACATGATAAAGGCTGAGTTGTAATCAGTTTATTCTTTCTATTTGTCTAGAAATACATGTTGTTTCCAAGAAAGCTTGTTTGTCTCGTTACATTATGTGCTATTAAATTACTTGTTGATAAATCTCATTTGCCCGCTGCACAGAAAGGCGTTTGTTTCATCCAGGAAGAAACAAATGGATTTCAGGATGCCACATAAAGGCCAAAAAGGACCAGTGTTTCCCTGTTTGTTCGGGCTTTTTGTTTTTTCAGCAATATTTCCCATGCGTGGTCCTAATTAAATGAAATACTAAGCAATGGCGTTATCGAGGCAAGGCTTATAATGTTGTTAGTACCATTAGGCTATACAACTTTGTGTCTCAACAAAAAAATAAATAAATAAATAAAAGAAAAAACACTTTAACAACCAGTAAGACTCCCTAATCAGGAGATAAGCGACCGTCAGGTCGCAGCGTGATTTAAGGCCAAAATGTGAAGGAGCAGTGTCCAAAAATGTGTTTGAAAAAATCGGCCTGACGGTGGCGCTATATGGGACAGATCCATGTTGATGAGATGAGTGTAGACATACTGTGTGCCGATTTGCATGATTTTAGGGCAAATCTGTAGGAGCAGTGTCCAAAAATGTGTTTGAAAAAATATGCCTGATGTTGGCGCTATATGGGACAGATCCATGTTGATGAAATGAGTGTAGACATACTGTGTAGCGATTTGCGTGATTTTAGGGGCAAATCTGTAGGAGTAGTGTCCAAAAATGTGTTTTTAAAAATCGGCCTGAAGGTGGCGCTAAATGGGACAGATCCATGTTGATGAGATGAGTGTAGACATACTGTGTACCGATTTGCATGATTTTAGGGCAAAAATTGTAGGAGCAGTGTCCAAAAATGTGTTTTGCAAGAATCAGCCTCATGGTGGTGCTAGAAGAGGGCCATGTGAGAATTGATGGGTTGTGGTTTGGCAGGCAAGGAGTGTGTGTGCAAAATTTGGCATGGATCGGGGCAACGGTTGCGGAGATATGAGCAGGGAAAAAGTGTGAAGTGTGACGTGTGACTGACGGACAGACAGCCGTCAGCCGGTGGAGGTTTTGATAGTAAGTGCGACCTGACGGTCGCAACAAGTAAATAGATAATTGGGGGGCAGTGGCTCTTGGATAAAGGCACTATATTAATGCACCCTTTACCCATTTGCAGAAACTTGATCAAGTCAGAAACAGGTGGGTTTGGTCTCTCTCATCAACCCCAGGCCATGCAACGTTGACTACAGTGGATGTTGTCTAGACAGGCAGACTGATGGATTACTCAGACTTAGGCCGTTACTGTTCACATCCATTGCCAACTGTTAAGCAAGACATTGTGATGTGAACATTGCAAAACAGTTTTATGTATCAAGCCAAGGGGTTATTATACAAACGGATATCTGATCTGACACATTTTGTGCAAAGGGCAGGTGAAGGGTGTCCCTTGCACGGACTGGCATATTGCTCATAGACATGTGAATATAGGGTGGACTCATACAAGTAGTGAGGTCCAAATCAATCAAAAACTTGACATTACTTACCTTGAACCACAGCACCCTTATTCTGGTGATAACATTAGCCAAAAATAGCTGATCATCAAGATCACAATGCGTCGCAATCACACAAACACAATGTAAAAGCCATGATAGTAGACAATGCCTCAAAATATGTACAGCACGGTGCTGCAAAGAAGCTATACATTCCAAAATGTGGATGCTTAACACACATCATCAACCCGGCATCAAAAAAGATCTTTACGATCTTCAAGCTAAATGTAGGCATCCAAAATTTGTGTCACTAATTCTGACAAAGTGTTACCTACTTTCACAATCTCCCCATTTGTTCCTGAGTATATCGTGTTATTTACATAACTTAAAATACAAATAAATAAAATAAAGTTGACTAGAAATAATGCATTGCACTTGTGAGTGTATTTTATGGAAATGTTCTTTGTAAGGTCATAGTCACCTTGACCTTTGACCACCAAATTCAAATACGTTTATCTGACGGAGGGACGGACGGAAGGACGGACGGACGGACGGACGGACAGACAGACAACAAGGCCACTAGTTATGGTTGTGGCGGAAGCATAGAAAATATAAAATGACATAAGTGAAATGATAAATAGCAGTAACTTATACTGAAAAGAAGGGATTTAAACATAAATGTCAATATAGCCAGAGTTCGACAGGTCTCACTCTTTCCCAGGTCTTTCTCCCAGGCGGACAGGGTTTTGAGGTTATCATTTCTGTGAGGTTAGGGTTAAGACTAGGGTTAGGCATAGTGTTTGTGAAGTTAGGGTTAGGGTTAAGGTTAGGTTTAGGCATAGTGAAGTTAAGTTAAAGTGAAGTTAAATGTTAGCGTTTAAACTCGGAATAAAGGGAGTGTGACATGACAGGCTGGGGGCTCTGACTGAGCCATACAGTAGTAGGACAGACTGTTTTAGAAGAGGAACAGTCTGAGACTTATTGTGAGGGCCATATACACACTTCCTTCATCTAGTGGAAAACTGTCCTCGCCAAACCCCCTTCTGGTCCGAGGTTCTTCTCAATGGAACAATCTAGGCACCAAGATATTTGAAGTCAGACACAATTTTGAGCAGCATGCCAACTCTGGTGGCGTTATATGCTACAGTACTACATGAATATTAACTTACAGAGAATTGAAACTTGTTTGAGACACTCAAGCAATTACTGTGATGGGGGAAAAAAATAATGTTCCACAAGGATGAAGGTTGACAATTTATTGAAGATTTTCAGCAGTGAGAAACAGCATCAGAGCTCTGGCCTTCATGGCCAGAGCTTGGGCCCCGTGGGGCAGAAGCCTCCCCAAGTGTCATATCGTCGTTGTCGGGCAGAAACCTCGTATCTTCAAGTTTCAAATTTGTACGTTCTTTCGCAAAGTAAATCCCTGCTTCATCATACAAGGCCGTCACACAAAAGTAGTGAAAACGCCTCGCACCGCGAGGCGTTTTGTGCTTGTAGATCGGCTGTTTTCACTAGTTCAAATCATTTTTAAAATGATAAATGCAAAACAACGGTTTTGGACATACAAGGTTTTCACCCGACAACAACGATATGAACATGCTATACTAAGTACCATAGTATATAATAAGGCTGACTGGTTAAGTTAGCAATGACCATGTTGTATAGCATCACTTAGTACAGATTTTATGCTGACACAGAGTAGAAGTAGAAGTCACAGACCGTGGAGGATGTCAGCTGTTGGACTGACAGCTGCTGGCAAATCTAAAATAGTACTTTGGCTTGTGTTAAGTTGTGCTAAGTTCTACCAAGTTTAATATAAGTAGGATAAATACACATTTGACTATAAATATTTCTACCACAGTACACTAAATAACATTGCGCAGTTATATTTTGTCAAAGTTATGTTATCATTGCATTATACAGCGCTGATTAATGTGAAAGCCAAGAACATCCCTTTTGGAAAATATAGATTTATGAACAAACGTCAGTGACATTAACCACACAACCCTAACACTACTATTGAGATATGCATCCATTTTGATTGATGCAAATTATGCTATGCACAGTATGCAGATGTACAGTGTGTTCCTTACTTGTTCACACATTATTATGGTGTCTGCATGGGGCAGATGGGCTTTTACCCTATACTCTATTACTCTATTTGACCATTTACCCTGTCAGTTGTTGAATAGGTCCATTTACTTTGTAAGTATAAGGCCTATATGTTTCTGTTCAGTATTAGAATTGGAAAATGAACCTCCTGAATCCTGATTCTTGCCTGTTTGTCATACTGCTTTTGGGTCCTCTGAACTCACACATATGGCACGTATTGATGTTGTTGTGGTGCTTTAAAGATGGTCCAAGACAAATGTCTTGACTAAGACAACTTAAACCATCTTAACATAAGATCATTTAAAAATAATCATATACAATTAGCTTGTTGTCAAATATCTAAAGCTAGGCATCATTGTTTATGAGATATATACAGTATAACTATTGTTCCACTGTGATGCAACATGGCATAAGGGCTGAGTAAGCATTTTATGTTGAGATGATGTTGATTCACTGAAGATGACTCCAGGAACCTCAGGACTGACTTCTGGAACTGTGTCCAAAAAGCAATGATAAATCAAGGGCTTGGTAGTCCTCCTAACTCCCTGAAATTAGGGGTCCAGTGGTTACACTGTCTCTCATAACCCCTCGTTGTCTGTCATGGAGCGCAAGTCAACCCACAAAGACTCTGAGTAACTGGAAATATATTTTTTTAGCTAGCTAGAAAGTACAATTACAAAATATGTATAGAAATATATAATGAAAAAAAAAAGAAAAGAAGAGAAGAGAAACCCATAGGCTTTCTTCAATTGAGTGGCTCCAATAACAAGATACATCCGAGTGAAAAACAAAAGCAAACATAAAAAACAGCAGTGAAACTGTTTCCTTCTACAGTGAACACAGTCAGTCAGGAGACACATGTATAACAATGGGTGATGGAACATACTTTTTTCCCTTGTATCCATGGCACGTTGCAGATGGATGTGTGCATGGATACTTATTTGATAAGTGCCATATACAGTACTGTAGATTTTGCAACTGAATAAGATGTGATTTCCAGAGATAATGTTATTGTCCTCTGTCCTCATGTGCATGCATGCTGTTGCATAATCTACACAGTATGGCAGTTATCAAATAAGTCTCCTGCACATACCCCACCCCGGCCACCCGTCACCCCACCCCCACACCACCCATATGCTGGAGCTCATTCTCAAATAACATAGATCACCAATTAAATGTTTTTCAATTTAAATCAATCTGACACTACTTGCTGTGAAGTATGCAATGAATTTATTATATAAATATTTGTATCAGCTTAAAAAGATGGTGTGAAGTGTTTCACACACGAATCGTGTCTGGATACTTGTTTACTCTTTAGTACAGCTATGATGACTAACCTGTGTGAGAATCAGCACTAAATATTTTTTCTCTGTCAGCAAAGGAAAGATTATATGCCTCTCTCCCACATTTAGAGAGAGAGAGAGAGACATGCAGGGTGCATACATGGTTTTATTTTCAATGTATGACGAATTTGACCTTTTCTGTGTTTTCCAGAGAGACGTGGCAATGGACAGACACCACCATTACGTTTAGGGAGTTAGAGGGAGTATTGTAAAAACCCAGGGTTTGGTTTAGCTTAGGTGTCCATTTGACAGAGTACAATCATCCACCACACTCGTGTCTGTTGTGGAATCCACAGTCAATTTGACCAACCTCAGCAGAGCGTAGACACATGCAGTCTAACCCTAAAGTGCGAGAGAAGTGTGAGAGGTTGTGTTGTGCTCTCACTGGCAATACAGAAGTATATGAATCAACAATACAACATTTAATAATTATCAACCCATCTTTAAGTTGCCCTCATCTGGCAAAGACACTGGGGTCATTATTCAATTTAAGGGATATAGCTGTTGTTTTCACATTAAGGAGGTTAATAATAATCCATGATTGTCAAAATATTTTGTTGTATTATATGTTTAATGGACCGCAATGGAAACAAGCCTTTTGTGCCTCATCCATTTGTTGTTATACTGCCGTAATATTCAATTCAAAAACACTAAACAATACATTTTAACAGGTAAATTGGAATGGACCTTTGCTTTTCCCATTTCTTCTACATCTCTAACCAAAATCAAATCAACTGCTTAACAGTGCCAACTGTAGGCCATTATATTTTTTTCTTCTCCAAATGTATTCACCCCGTGTGTCATAATAGTCACAACCCCATAGCCAGTGGTTTCTCATCACCAGGTTTCACTAGGGGTGTAATGCATGCTAAGGAACATGCTATCCCTCCTGATTCTGCCCCCTCCCTTACAGGCACTCCAACCAACCAGTAGTAGGAGTTGCTAGTGCAGCGACAGAGAACACACTGCCCTGTCTGCTTCCCCACCCATGAACACGACCAATTGTGTTCATGGGCACCCGCCAAGTTGGAGGCATGATGGAGTAATCCAGCCCTAGTCGGTACGGTGGGGGCATATCATTTATCCCTGCGCCACCCAGACTCTATAGGCTACCAATGCAATGATACCCTTTTGCTGTGCCATTGGCCACTTCAGAAAGTTGTATCGTGCGGCTATTTGTCTGACTCTGAACTCTCCTACTCATCACTAAAGTTTCTGGGATGAGAACCTCCAAGTCAGCCTGATCACAATTTCAGAAAACCAACTGGCTGTCGCCTGACAACGATTTAAGAATTGCTGTGTTTTGGACGTGTACGACCAGATGGTTTCAGATTAAACCCAGATAAAGTTTGTAAGACAATATCGATGGGCCTCAAGCAGGTTTTGAGTCGAGATTGTATTTTGGGACACATTAATACCTGGATCCAAATCTTGCATCACCAAAACCAAAGATTGGTGAATATACTTGAACTACAAACAGAATACAAACGGAAACAAGAACACTTGCGTGCCTTGCTTACAGATTCTGCATTGGTATGCAGCTGAGCCTGGTCATAGTATTGGCCAGCCAACATTTTAGACAAAAAGCCTGAGTGATCATCTGCTGAGCGCAGAAGCACCTACACTAAGTGATGCGGATGAACTAGTGTGTGTGGAGAGAAGGCGCCACTGTATATCTGTGTCCCAAGCTGACACTCTCAGGGCCGATTCTTGTTTGGGAGGTTTGGAGCCTGCATCTGTGGCTTGGCTCAGACCCTCGTCCTCTCCGTTCACTCGCGTCTGAGGTCAAGGAGTTGTGCTTCCTTGCGGGCTGTCGTAGCCGGAGTGGGAAGCTCCCATACCGTCTGGTAATGAACCCTTCTCGGCAGGAAAACAGGGCCTTGCTTTTCCAGAGGTTAGAATGAGATGCCTGGATCCGCAGCTCTGATCACACCCCCGGTCAAATCCCTTTGTGTCTGGGGATGACTGATGACAACTACAACCACACTGATCCGGCACGCTCCGGGCAGCGTCTCAGTCATTGTGTTGCTCAAAGAGGATGGAAGGATACTCAGGATACCAAGCAGGCTGAATCGCTGCTCTGATAACATATCATGCATGAACATTCTAAGGATGGAGGAATCATCTTTCGACACTGTCTCCACAGAATTGTTATAGTTATGTAACCACTCAAACCCTATATAGTTTCTTGTATGTCAAATAGCGAAAATATTTTCTACTGAGGAGAAGTGCAGTTTTTTTGGTCTTGGACATTCATAGGCTATGTTGACAATAAGAAAATAATAATACTACACTGCTATCCTTTACAGATCTGTGCAACGTTTTCAACTCAATTAGGAAATGTTTTATATTGATTTCTGAACAAAATGAGCTTCATCATCCAGCAGTGGCAGGGTATTGTAATCAGTACCGTGTGTGTGTGTGTGTGTGTGTGTGTGTGTGTGTGTGTGTGTGTGTGTGTGTGTGTGTGTGTGTGTGTGTGTGTGTGTGTGTGTGTGTGTGTGTGTGTGTGTGCGTGCGCGTGTGTGTGCGCGTGTGCGTGCGTGCGTGCGTGCGTGCGTACATGCGTGCATGTGTGTCTGGAACTAAATAACTCAAGAATTTTCATAATCTTGATCAGAATAATCAGCATGCTACCCAGGATAGTAGATGGGCAGATTAAAAAAAAATATATAGGAATGGTGAAAAGTGAACATTACCATAGATTTATTTATTTATTTTGAATTACTTTTCAAAAGTAATGTTATGTTACTAAAACACTTTCTGTGCCAAGTAATGTGTTATAATACTTTTGAGTACATTTTGCTTTACTTTCACAAAACACCCTCAGACAAAGTACAAAGAGAGAGGGTAGTCTATACCAAAAGAGAAATGAATTTGGCTGGGACCCAGAAACAGTGGTCTATACTGTATGTAATCGATAAGAATTGTACAATACTTTTAATGGTAAATGCTATTTTAGCAGTTTAAATGTCAATGTCATGATGAAACAAACAACTCAGAAGCTGTAGCACCCTCTACTGGCCCTAATCTGACACACAAGATAGCGATAACCAAGTGTACATTTTCAATATCAGATTGAAATAGAAAGATGCAATTCTGGGAAATTGCAAGTGTGGTTGCTGTGACGCGAGTCATACTTGCAAATGAATTCCGTCTTACCATTAGAATTTTCCCCATTTAAGTCAATGGGGAAAATTAATTCACTAATAAATTAATGGCCATTTATGGAGATCTCCGAGTCAGTCCTTGTACCTTTTATGCCCATATATGGAGATCCCTGATATTAAGCCCATATCTTGGAATGCATAGATATGGACATACTGGTTGAATTGCCATTTTCCCTTTCAAGTCAGTGGAGAAGATTAATTCACTAATACATTAATATAAATTAAACTATATATAACGTATATCTCTATGGCAAAATGCAAGCACACGATTCCCGATGAAGCCGGTTGATTTGACATAATGGCCCAAGTGCATCCCAAAACTGTGGGAAGAGTAGCGTGGCAAAATAAAGTTTATCTGAAAACAATACAAGTACTACAGGGCAACCACACTAATTATTGCGTTAATAGCCAAGAAAAAATATAATTAACTGAAAGCTATAGAAGTAATGTGTTAAGATAAATTGTAATGATTAATGTGTTAAGATGAATTTAAATGAGATTACAAATTTGATTTTATTTGATGCGTTTCCTGAGCCTGTTGGATTCTTACTGCATGTCACTTCCTAACTCTCCCTCTCTGTTTCCTGTCTCTCTTCACTGTGGTGTGGACTATCAAATTAATGCAGAAAAAGAGAACGGATAATCTAATAAAATATTAAAGAAGTGTCCAAAATGCACTCTGAGGATTGCTGGGAATCTGGTCTCTGTCCATTGTCACACCTAGCTGGCTGCTTCTACCCATGTTTATGTCCTTAAGTAGCTAGACAGACGCCAAACGTGTTTGTTAAACCTCTGTACAAGTAGTACGCTTGAAAATTCAATTCTAACTAAATTAAATTTGGCCACTGTTTACAGCAAAAAAAAAAAGAAGGGAAAAAAAAAGGTTTTACAGACTTGGAAACCACCTCAATTTGTACCACAACTATGTGACACAAATTAAGTATACCGCCGGCTGGTAGAATGCTTTTGATGTTTTACAGTGAGTGAATTCTTTTGCTCAGCACCAGCACATTGCACATATACTATCTGATGGTGCCCCCCTCAAATTTTCATGCACCAAAAACAGCTGATCAACAACAAAGCTCACAAAGCATCACGGTCTGCAGGGACGTGCTGGCCATTGGGAAAAGCGGGACAACTCCCGAACGGCCGGTTCATTCCCGGCCGGTCCAGGCCGACCATTAGGAAAAGATTTAACTGTTTGCACAAAAGTAAAAATGTAACTGTTTGCACAAAAGTAGTGAAAACAGCCGATCTACAAGCACACAACGCCTCACACCGCGAGGCGTTGTGTGCTTGTAGATCTGCTGTTTTCATTAGTTTAAATCATTTTTTAAATGATAAATACAAAACAAACCGTTTTGGACATACAAGGTTTCCACCCGACAACGACGAAATATAACTCATGTACAGTAATTGGCCCACTGGCTTGTCACTTGTCATGATCTGAAATGGCAAATCTTTGAGTAGCAGCAGCGCTATAGAGAGAGATCTCTCTCTATAGCACGCAATGAGGGCCTCTCCAACTCTTTTTCCCGGGCTGAATTAGGGGCCCAGCACGTCCCTGCTCCCCTCAAATTGTCATGCACCAAAAACAGCTGATCAACAACAAGCTCACAAAGCATCACGGTCTGTAAGTATCAGGCTATATATGTGGGTGGGTGGAGCTTAAATCAGCTAATCATTTGTTGTTGACCAGGCAGGGTCTCCAAGGCGACATAAAGAGTCATCCTAGTGAGCAACAGCAACCACCATACATGGCCCATTCCAGTGGTGATCAAAATAACAATCCTTCTTCTTGAGAGATGTTTAACCATAATTTAACTCTTGAAAGTGTAAAATGAAACCAAAAATGTGGTTTCATTTTACACATTCAAGAGTTAAAAATCTATAGGCTACGGGTCCGTTCATTTGGTTACCAACTCTCCATCATTTAGCTGGGGACTACCTAGGAACCTCCCCAAGGACCACTGGTGTTCCCCGGACCACTGGTTGATTCCTATGGATTGGATCCACCCTCCTCACCTGCTGTCACTCCCTCTCATATTATATGCTCCCTCTCAAGCTCTAATCACACCTGCCCTCACTCACTACTCATTAGTAGGCTAGTGTCCTGCTATAAATACTGCCTGTCCCTTCAGCAGTGAGAACTCCACTCGAGAGCCTGCTGCCCTTGAGTCTCAGAGTGAAACCATTGATATGCAAGAATGAAAAAGAATTGTGACTCAACTCAAAACTATAACTGTGAAGCCTCACCTCCTTGCTCAAACCCTCAAATGCTCATTCATGTGTGTGCAATGGAACAATAAAAGTCTTAAATAGAACTCAACTTGTCCGTACGTTCATACCGATGTACCATGATGATATCCTGTCAACCGTTCTTAAACCTAGAACTCTAACTTATACCTTTTTCCTAGGGTTCACTGCTAGGGTTCAGGACGGGTTGTTAAGAATTCAGGAATCTCTCTCTCTCACACACACACACACACACACACACACACACACACACACACACACACACACACACACACACACACACACACACACACACACACACACACACACACACACACACACACACACACACACACACACACACACACACACACAGCACCTATAACAGCTTCATTTTCAAAGAGTTACACACTGCTTATGGCTGGAATCTACTTAATTTAATTTTGGTCTTCTACTGCATGTTGACCTCTGAGCCGTTAAAGTGGAACATTTGTTTGCAGATTAGATGTTTTGAATAACCATATTATGTGGAATAGAATTTATAGGATTTTCTAAAATTGAAAATACCAAGAAAATGTTGGGAATGAAGTCTATTTGGGCCCCCAAGCTGCTTCCAAGCTGGCAGCACACTTCAAAAGGAAATGTAAAAAGAAAATTGCCTTGCTCAATCCAAACGAATTTCTCTGAGGACAACATCTTTTACGGTTTCTTTCCTCATTCGAACCTGAAAGACAGGGGCGTCATAAGGGGGGGGGGAAGTGGGACTGAGTTACTAGGGCCCAAGGTGGAGGGGCCTTAATTATTTTATACTTTAGCTATTGAAAAATAGCCTGTATGTAGCCCGTATCAATGCGTATACTCATGAAAAATGGTCCATGGCCACATTTTGGGGGTCCTTCACATGAAAAAGTTTGAGCACCACTGACAAAAAAAAAATCATGATTTAAAAAAATAGCAGATCTACAAGCTCGCAGCGCGGCACTCGGTGCCACCCCCCAGGAAGAACATTCATGGGGGGCCCGCGGTGAATCCTTGTACCCAGGGCCCAGAATTTGGTGCGACACCCCTGCCGAAAGAGCTTGAAGTTCTGCACAGTAAAATTGCATTTAACTGTGGGAGTTTTGGATACATTTTTGTTTAGTTAATGGGTGCACTGCATTGCCCACCCCCTTAGCAGATTATGTTAATGAATACATGTTTTCAAAATATACTAAGTATAAGAAGAACATGGTGGGCCGGCACAAAATGCTAAATGACTGCGTTTGATCAACACACTTGCATATCATTCGTCTTCATTGGTACAATGGCCAAAACAAGACAAGGCTCAAACCCCTAGAAGGCTCAGAAGTCCCTGGGAGCTGGGCTGCTCTTTACACCCAACTGCAAGTTTTACATGGGGGTCACCAGAATTATACAACAGGTAGTTCCGACGAAGCAATCTGATTGGTTGAAATGGGGCTGTTAAGTCTGACATCATTTTGTAGGCAGAGGAAAACTTTTGGGGCCAAAAGGCCCCAGCGCCCGTGAATCTTTTTACTATTTTTACTATTTACAAATTTTTCTTCTCTTTGTTGTTGAAAGGAAAGTGGTAGAATTATACTTTAGTCGTTATTTTTGTCTCGGATCTGTTGAAATAGCGAGGGACAGATATTGATAATAAATCTGCTCGGAGGTCTGACTACAAAATGATGACACGGCTTAAAAGCCCCATAGCTCTCTATCCATGCGATGATGCGAATAATGAGTACTACCACACAGGTCTAATCAAACAAGGATATCAGCTGTGCTGGTCGCGAAAGAGCTGAAGCGCTCCCCTCTCCCAACACTATGCTAGCGGCTAGGCTAGCAGTTTTCACGTGAAGGTTCAAGGGACATAGTAGCTAAATGTGGCATTTTTGATCGGCACAGATTTGAGGCAAATAAAGCATTTGCTTTCCTTAAGTCAAGATTTCTTGTGTTTAATTATTAATTTGATCATTGCATAATACAGTAGAGTCCAGTACTGTAGGCCTACATTAAAAACAATAATTCCAGCTATCTATACTTTTGTCCCTCCATATCAGAAATAATTCATCATGTCAACATTTGTAATTTGTCATCTTGTCTATATATTTGTCAATTGCTGCCTGCAGTCAGTGTTGGGGTCTTGGGGAAGTTACTTTGAAAGTGTAACTTGTACAGTTACAAGTAACTCACCATGGCAGTAACTTGATCAAGTTAAAGTTATACCCATGGAGAAATGTAACTTATAAAGTTTCAATTTACATAGAAAAAGTAATTTGAGTAATTTGAGTTACTTTTTTTTTCAGCGTTAAATTGAGAATGTACATTTGGAGAGAAATGGTGTACATGAAAAGAGAGATAATATATACAAAAAAAGTCACATGCCAGAAATATACCTCTCAACTGAGTTTTATGTTATATTTCAAAAAAGTTGACATTTTCTTTAGTAAACATCTGTGTTCCTAATATAAAGTTAAAAAAGAAGAAAATTATGATCTGTTGAGGACATTTGATTGTCAATCTTAACAAAACTTAAATGTAAAATTATAACTTTGCTTGTAACTTCTTGTAACTTGAGCCAAAAATGACCCAAAAAGTATCTCAGTTACTTGACGAGTTACAGAAATATGAATGTAAGTCAGTTACCAGCAAGTTACAGCAAAATGTAACTTAGTTACCTAACTGTGGTTTTGTTACGGGATTGTTTTTGTTTTATGTTTGTAAAAAATATGTTTGATGTTCTCTGTAAAAAAGGAAAAAACTCAATAAATATATTGTAAAAAAAAAAAAAAAAATTAGTTACCCAACTCAGTTACATGTAACTTTAACTTCCCCAACACTGCCTGCAGTATAGTGAAGGAAAGCTCAATCAAACATCATGCCTCCATATCTCCTGTCCTTCAGGTTACTTCCTGGTGGGACTGATTGACTGAATACTTTGCAAATAGTAGTGTGTCACGGGGCAACCTGTGCCCTATAGACAATAACTTGACTAATGTGACTTTGCATGCACACAAACTATCCTAACCACTTCACTTCCAGTCAAAGGGATATTTCACTTTAAAAAAAAAACTTTTGGTCATTTTATTGTCTAATCAGGCTTTTGGGAATACCCAGGACCAGGCCTGGAATTTTGTCATTTTAGGGGCAAGGCCTTTGGTGTTGTCCATTTTTGAGGTTACAAAGGCCAAATGCCAGGGCAGGAAGCCCATCAAATAAAACAAGATTTTAGTCCATTGACAGAATTTGTTGAATTTAAGGGTTAGGGATGATATCTGCAGTGAAACAGATAAATTATGGTATTTACAATCTGATCAACCAATCAAAGTCACTGGATTGATTTAAAGATGGGGACTCGGGGGAGTTAAGATTTCAGAATCTCTCTGTTTTTCTCATAAAACTTGTATTTCTTTATTTTTACATGAACCACTTGAACCCTCGCCTTCTCAGTATTCTGGGGGGAACATTAGCCCAAATAGCAGAAGCTCACAAGGTGAGCAGAGCCAGCACCAAGCCAAAGGTCAAGTTTACAAAATATTGAGGGTATGAGTGATTAAATGTTAAAAACACACATTTAACATGAATCCAGTAGGCTATGTAGGACTTCCTCTCTCTCAGGGGTCCTGACTCCTTGGCCTGAAAAAGTTGAAGACCCTGGTTTAGTAAGTTATAGGATGGAAACCATTTGACATGTTCATAGCATCCTCTAGTGGTCAATATTTACATTACACCACAGCCTTTATTTTGCTGAGCCAGTCTAATACAAACATGTTAGTCACAAACAAAAAGAGAAAGAAAATAAGTCACGAGTGGTTGGCTGAACTATGTTTATTATCTGAACATTGTCACACTTGTAGTCAGTTTGTATTTACAAATATAGATGTATTCATATAAATGTAGGCCTATATAAATGCAGTTGGCACAGGTTATATGGGTCAATCAATGCTGAAAATCAAACCCCAGTTTGAAGTGAGCGGTGGATGTGAGCATTTCATTTCTTTAAGCTGTGTGTGTGTGTGTGTGTGTGTGTGTGTGTGTGTGTGTGTGTGTGTGTGTGTGTGTGTGTGTGTGTGTGTGTGTGTGTGTGTGTGTGTGTGTGTGCGTGCGTGCGTGCGTGCGTGCGTGCGTGCGTGCGTGCGTGCGTGCGTGCGTGCGTGCGTGCGTGCGCGCGCGCGTGCGTGTCAGACTGTAAAAACATATGGACAGTGGAAAGCCATTGGTTTCTATGTTGCGCAAATGAAGCTTTTTTGGCCGTTGTATGGGTGATCATTGTTTTAATGGTACCCAAGAAATGCTATTGGCTGCCAACGGTCATGTGCAACCGCAGGGATACATGGGACATTGTCTTGAGCTTGCCAAAAATAAAGCACACGAGGAAGAATCATCACAAGCCTATAATCACAATAGTATGGGGGGAAAAACATTCCCTGGGCTACAAATGGCCCCCACAAAACGGTGAAAAGTGATGATTCATCACTAAACCATCGTTTTTGAGGGTGGAAATTTCTTGGTAACGATTTACTTCGCAGATTGGTCAAATATCTTATAAAATCCCCTTACTACAAGCCCCTCCTACAGCATACCCTGCTATAACATCAAATATAACATAAACTGGACCATATTTTCACAAAACGCAAATCATGGTGATTGAAACAAGGCTTTAAACTAGCTACAGGAACCATAAAGTATTTATGACAATGTTTATTAAGGTAAGAAAATCAAATGTAAAAGTTCGGGGGAAATTAATGGAATCCTATGAAGAACATGTGAACTGGTGCCAGAACAGCGCAACTAGCGGCCAATCATAGGAACTGTAACGCGGGAAGAAATGCCAACCATTTCCCAGCTACAGTATTACTGACGCGTCTAGCAGATTACCAAGCATGTTTAGGAGTAGAGAGTAGTTTCGTCAGCGTCGGCAGATAACTGACAGCCTATCCACCTCTATCTTTCCGCGGAAGTTTACTGGAGATTATTTGGACCACACTTCCGGTTTAACAGCAGACAAAGCTCACGTCGCGTCGCAGATGCAGCCCGTTGTGAGCTTGTAAATCCCACACTGGAAGCTCGGTACAACGTCTGCGCAATGCACTATGGGGCGTTGGAAACCCGTGGATATATTGTGTGAGTGTTACCCAAGCCCCCAGAACCACGGTAGAGCATTGAAGCAGCCATTAGCCTAGTGGTCAAACCTGGAACTGCAGTTAAACCGAGTTAAACGCTACTGCGCGTGCGTATGCTAACTGCTAAGGCTAATGTTTACCCTACTGCGCCTGCTCAGTGCCTCGGCCAATTACATTTTTGGCCTCTAAGTCTGGCCAACCAATCAGCGTGCAATATATAGATGCTTCCGGCAGTCTTCCGGGTGCTTCAAACGCCACTGAGCAACTTACATTGAAATGATAGCTGGGGGCGGGGCTGGTCCGCTCTCTATTATATTATCCACCTCTTTCCGCGGGAGTTTGCTGGAGGCGACTGGAGATTATTTGGACCACACTTCCGGTTTAACAGCAGACATACAAGCTCACGTCGCGTCGCAGATGCAGCCTGTTGTGAGCTTGTAAATCACACTCGGCTGCGGCGCCGGAAAGCTCGGTACAGCGTCTGCGCAATGCACTATGGGATGTTGGAAACTTGTGGATACTCTATGGTGTTACCCAAAGAGGGCGATCCAAGAGGGTGATAGCAAGAGGGTGCATTTAGCCTGATTTCAGACTCTACGCTGGGGCTTGAGTCTGAACTTGTGGCCATTCTATTTGATTGAAAAGGGGAGGGGATTTAAAATTTGAAATTCCCAATCACAAGAGATCTGGTGGGAGGGGTAGTGTTTGACTTTTGCACACAAAACATTCCCTCCTCCCCCTCCCCTCAATGACATGCACCAAACAGGTCATTGTCTTTGATGTTTCATTGATTAGAGAGAATCACTAACGAGCTATTCGACACTTGTATGGCTCAATCAATGACTGCAGTTCGGAGCCCTTTTGAAGTTCAAAGGGAGCAATTAAGAACTCTGGTGAGCCACGCAGCCACCCCTCCCTCCACTGTTTCTGTTGATTTTCAAAAGTTAGACGCGCCCCTCCTCCGCATTGCATTGATTTCATTGGTCGGTTTCGGTCGGTTTGAGAAGCTTTCGGTAGCAAGAGACACGTCATATGACACATCCAGACCAAGAGATGCAGTTCACTCAGAGAGTGGGCGGGTCTATTGGCTGGAGCCAGGCTAGGGTGCATTAAACCCGTACTTCCCGTTTCTGTGTGACGTAGGTGATACCTTTTTAGGAGGCGAAAGCATGTTTGGAGTCTATTCATTTACAATGGGAGAACTAACGTGAACACAGAGCAAAATAATAGTTCAGAAGCTATGGTCACTGAACTAAATATTGGACCAGATCATCACAAGCCACATAATATTAACAAAATTGTCATACTAAAGTGGCTTTTTTCAGCGACAGAACAACTGAGAAAATCAACTTTATTATTGCTCTTTAGCTGTCCCAGCAACACACTCTCGCGGGATCTATAGCACCAGTAAACAGGACGTGCGCGAGATTTGCCGTCAGAACCGGCGCCCACTTAGGAGTCTGTTTGTAGGCTTTGTGTACCATGTCGCACTCTAGTGGATCCAATGAGGATGGATGAGCTATCTTCATTAATTAAATATCTTTGGGGCGGATTAGACCGTGCTTCCCGTTTCTGCGTGACGTAGGTGGATACCTTTTTAGGAGGCGGAAGCATGTTTGGAGTCTATTCATTTACAATGAGAGAGCTAACGTGAACACAGAGCAAAATAATAGTTCAGAAGCTATAGTCAAAGAACTAAATATTGGACCAGATCTTCACAAGCCACATAATATTAACAAAATTGTCATGCTAAAGTGGCTTTTTTCATCGACACAACAAAGGAGAAAATCAACTTTGTTATTGCTCTTCTAGCTGTCCCAGCAACACACTCTCGCGGGATCTATAGCACCAGTAAACAGGACGTGCGCGAGATTTGCGGTCAGAGCCGGCACCCACTTAGGAGTCTATTTGTAGGATTTGTGTACAATGTCGCACTCTAGTGGATCCAATGATGTTGAGCTATCTTCATTAATTAAATATCTTTGGTGTTACTCAGGCTCTCAGGTAGAGCGAGTGGCGGGTGTGATGTTTTTGTTCTCCCAGCATGCCTAGTGTAGTTGTGTTCCGGTTCTCCAAGAGTACAGACGTTCAAGTGATTTATCCTCCGCCTTTACCCGAGAATTAAGGACTGATGTCCACCAGAGACTGTCAGGCTGGACTCACACATACAATGCATTAGTACGGCGCCCCCAGTGGCCATTCCCAAGACGATACGGAGAAGATGTTTCACGCAGCTGTGTGTGGGACGCCTTAGGCGCCGTACAGACATTTGCGTGAAACATCTTCTCCGTATCGTCTGAGGAATGGCCACTGGGAGCGCCGTACTAATGCATTGTCAATGGAAGGTTGTTTGGTGTTTTGTCGTTGCCGTGTCTCTTGGCCAAAAGACAGGCTGTGGTTGAGCTAGAGACACGGCAACGACAAAAAACCAAACAACCTTCCATTGACAATGCATTATTACGGCGCCCCCAGTGGCCATTCTCAGACGATACAGAGAATTATTATTATTTCATTAGTTATGCACAATACAACAATATACTTTGCAGAAATAGATTCTACAGGAAGAATTACATATGGATCAACTGAGGAAAGTTTGGTAAACCCTTCTATAACATTTTTTATAGGGTTTTTAGTTCTTTCCTTCTGCCCATGTGTCACATTATTTGACACATGGGTGGAAATGACAGGACAAAGCCTATTAAAAGAATGTCTGCTCTGTACATTTTTGTATTGCGCATATTTAACCCGGTTAACCGGGTTTTTGTGTTTTTATGGTAGTTTTAAAGTGAAAAAAGTGAGTGGATCACTTTACCCCGTTGATGGGTAAACTCGAGACACAAGACCACTTTTTTAAAAACAATCATATTTTCTCTGCCTTTTGTCTTGAATATGTTCTGATAACTTCCATTGTTAGGAAAGGTTACACACCGTTTTTCCGAAAGACCGCTATTCCGAACGTAGACTTCCATTGTTCGGAGTAGCGGTGGTTATAATTTGTATATAAGACCCCGCTATTCCGAATAGCCTATAGGCTATTATTTAATATTTAGTCCATATCGTCCGTTCCGTTCACACCGTTCGAACAGTGTTTATAGGCGCAGTCTGTTCTGCTTCCAAAGTGTCTCTCTCTCCGTCTCGTTCTCTCTCTCTCGTTCTCTCTCTCTCTCTCTCTCTCTCTCTCTCTCTCTCCGTCTCTCTCTCCCCGTCTCTGAGGCGGCGGGTGAGCCAAACGTTTGGCGAGGCTGCACCCCGCCGAACCCCCCCCCCCCCCCCCCGGCGCGCCTCCACCGGCTGTGTCAGACACTTCCTCCATGCCATTTATAAACAAGAATACAGCGACCCAAACAGTTACAGACCTATCTGACACAATGACAACAATCTGTAGGTCTACTCTACACAATAGACAACAGTATGCACACACATCACATCTTATGCAACCAAATTACGCACGGTGACGGCGCAGCCGCGCGCGCACACACACAATTATTCTGTTGATAAAGGCTTTCAGCTGCGCGATAGAGAGAAGTCCTAACAGTTGACCTGTTCAGGCAATAATACTCACAGATGAAGTGTTCCACATCCAGAATCAGAAAGTATCCGTGATGATGATAATATCATTGTATAGTTTCCTCGCTGGCGTAATTGTCCAATGTCGACGTCATGATTAATGCCTTTGTTTGCTTGTGCATCGCTGCCTGTCTCATTTGAAAGTGTCTGTGGTATATTTCAGTTGATACAAATTACAAAAGGTTTTGAAAGTGCGCGGTCCACTGCAGCCATCATCACTACACTTCTCACTAAACGTAAACAAAACAACATTGTCTGTCTGTGCTCTTCCTGTTGTCCTTCACAATAAAGTGTCCCCCTTTACTTCTTCCCAATGCGTGACATTTTACTCAGAAAAATAACAGGAAATAGGTGTAACAGAGGCAGCACGATGACGGTCAGGCAGATTGACGTTCATTTGGACTGAGTGACTGTCAGTCGGAGGCTGACGGCCGGGCCCCCGCGGTTCATATATTATATAATTTGCAAAATACCCAGCGTAGCATTTGGGAAGGCACAGCCTACCCTGGCCTTATTGACCCGCCGCCTATTGGATAATTTAAAAACTTAAAAAATAAAACATGACAGAAAAGATTTACTGGCGTTGCTTGCTCCTCAATTGAGGCACTTTACTTGAGTATTTTCAATTTCCAATACTTTTACTTCTACTCCACTACATCTTGGATCCAAATATTGTACTTGAACTCCACTACAATAATTTGAAAACTTTAGTTACTAGTTAGCCTACTTTGCAGACATAAATTATAATATTATAAGACATACATAAACCATACATTTAGCCCTATTCCATACCTATGAAAATAGCAGATCTACAAGCTCACAACAAGTCGCATCGCGCCGCGTTGTGAGCTTGTAGATCGGCTATTTTCAAACATGTTGTACTTTTACTTTTGGTACTTTAAATACATTTTGATGCCAATACTTTCATAATTTTACTCAAGTGCATTTTGAATTCTGGACTTTTACTTGCAAGTTGTAACGGAGTAGACCTACATCTATAGTGCAGTATTGATACTTTTACCTAAGTACAACATGTGAGTACTTTTTCCACCTCTGTCTATGGTCCTGATCTGTCTGTCTTTATTGACTTGGGGGCTTTTGAAGGAAAGCCGGTTTGACAAAGCCTGCTCCAGGCTGCTGGTACATGGTTTGGGCTATATTTTGTCATAAAAACGTTTTTGTCTGGACCTGTGTCACTCAGCTCGATCGGAACCTCTCCCTCCGTTTATAGCTCTAGTCTAGACCCTCTGACCACCTTGCGCTGGGCTCCATGGGGAGTCGTTACTGGTCAGAGTTAAGAGGAGACCTTATTTTAAATTTTGAGAAACTGAGAAACACTGTCCTAGTTCACAAGGCGTCGCGCTGTGATGCATTTCAAGCCTGTATATCAACATGTTTTCCTGGTTAAAAACGGAATCTCTTCATATGCTCAAACTTTCCGTTTGCTTTCACGAAAGGACATAGGCCTACAGACAAGACAGAGGTAAATTTGTACCATATTTAATAAAAGGAAGAATAATGAAGGATTAATACACAGGTGTTTGATGTTGATTGGGGTAGGCAACGTGTCATCACAACCTGAAAAGACACTTTACCAAGTTAATTCTTACAAATAAAGGAAATATATAGTGAATATTTAGAGCATACATATTTTGTATTTACATTATAATAAAATACATATTTGAGAGAGAGAGAGAGAGAGAGAGAGAGAGAGAGAGAGAGAGAGAGAGAGAGAATGAGCACAAGGGGAGAGAGTCCTTTACAAATCATTTAGAGACGGAATGGCTGGGTGATGGGTGTTTCGTTTATGGGTTGATTGTTGACCGTGCGTCCATTCCTTAATTCCCATCATGGCTTTACATGCATTGTGTGCATTGCAAACTGAAATGAGAGAGCGACAGAGAGAGAGCGGGCGAGCGAGCGAGAGAGAGAGAAAGAGGGATAGAGAGAGGGAGAGACAGAGACAGCGGGGGAGCGGGCGAGCGAGAGAGAGCGCAAGGGGAGAGAGTCCCATACAAATCATTAAGAGAGGGAATGGGTGTTTCTATTGTCCTAATGAGCGCGAGGGGTGAGCGAGGGGTGAGGGAGGGAGGGGGGAGGGAGTGAGACAGAGAGTCCTATATTCGGAATAGAGGTGCGTTTCTATTTATTTTCGGAAAAGCGGTGTTTCGAAAAAGCGGTGTTTCGGAATAGAGGTCCGTTCCCGTTAGGAAACATCCCAAATTACTGGGAAATGTGTACATTTTTACTGATATATCTTTTAGTTCGCCTAGGGAGCCAATGTAAAAGGTGTCTCAGTTTACCCCGCTCTCCCCTACAGACATTATTAGTGAGTTACAAGCGAGAGTATACCTACCACCAGCTTCATGTGTTATTGCCGCCTGTTGTACTGCATTATCCTGACGTTGTTGCAAGTAAACTAGCTCCTTTCGGAACCCCTCACTCCACTGCTACGCAACAAGTAAACAGAGTTCTTCACTTCCTTGTTGTGGGTGGCATCATTGACCCGCCGTGCCTCCTTCATAAACTCCAGAAACTACAGACACGTAAGTCCATAAGCCCACAACAGAACTTTCAGATCCATGTTTGTTTCATTTTAAATCGGGACACCTACACACCCCTGGTCACGGTGTGTGACTCAACAGAGCCACTTGGTCACCTCACCGTGGCCTGCCACCGGTCACCCAGCGGATACAGGTGCTCTCTCTATCTCTATTTTAAATGTTCTGTTCAAGTAGTACACAGGTCTTTCCACCAGAGGACAGCATATATCAAGTAATGTTAATTGTCAAATTTATGTTGTTCCATAATGTGTCCTTTTCTCCATCGAGGGGTTTTCTCATTTCTTTTCAACTTCAGATTTATTTGGTTGCATCAGGTTTGCCATGGGACGCTAGGCAGGTACACACAATCATGTTACTCTTATGGGCTGTGGTCCATAGGGCTTCTCAAACTTTTAAAAGGAGTAGGCCTAGTTTTTGTTGCATATTCCTGAGACAATAATATCAGGGCCGGTCATCGGTCAGAAGGAGACTCTTTGAGTGCTACTTTCAGTCTCCTACCGGAGACTCCGTGCTCATCAAATAATTGGCTTATAAAGATTACGACAAAAACAACAACACAAATTCTCCATGAAATCAAGGCTTCATGGGGTGTGCAGTTGATATAAGATAAGTACTTTTTGGGGTGAACTCCTTTAATTTCAAGGAACCCCATTATTCTGAGAATGTAAAAATGTAATGTGTACACTCTACACACAGTGTCCAGTTGGAACCCCTTCACGGAGCCCTGAGGGTCCCCGGGCCCCATTCTGAGAACCACATGAGTTTTATATTCTTTATAAGTATCGCTGAGTGTGCCCTGCTATATACAAACATCATACATCTAACATGTAAGGCCATCTTTTTTGTCACAATACTGTATCTCCTCCTTGTTGCTCTTTGAGTAGAATTCCAGTTTCAGAGAGAGAGAGAGAGAGAGAGAGAGAGAGAGAGAGAGAGAGAGAGAGAGAGAATCATGGCTCAGTGGTGTGACTTGAGGGGTCCTCCAGGGTTCATAAAAGTGCTAGAAAGACACTCTGCTGTGTTTGGTGTCTTTGTTAAGACAACTGTCAGGGCAGTGGTTCTCAACCTGTGGGTCGGGGTCCCTGCACGTGATCTTTTGGGTGAGAATTTAAGAATACAAAATTAAGGATAGAAAAGGGGAAAAAAGGCCACTGCTGCATCGAAAGTAATAGACAAACTATAGGCAAAACTGGTCAAACATTGGCCAAATGATCAAATAATATTAGAAAGAGAATTTAGAATTTGTGAAAATAGCCGATCTACAAGCTCACAGCTGAACTTGTAGATCTGTTATTTCACAATATTTATCTGTGCAACCGAGTCAACCAAAATGTAATGCCCCAACTCCTACATTCCAAGTGCTTGTCAGGGTCGGGGGTCCCCAGTTCAAATATGATTATTTTGGGGGGATCATGGCCTGAAAAGGTTGAGAACCACTGTCCTAGGGCAGACCCAAGAGAGAAATAAGACCCAAAAGAGTTTGCCCGGGACCCAAACTATAGTGAAAATAGCAGATCTACAAGCACACAACTGTTGTGAGCTTGTAGAACGGCTATTTTCACTACTTCTTAATTATTTTTATTTTATGGAATTTCTGAGATATATTTGTTTGTTTGAAAATGTATATAATTATTTATTTCTATTAAAAACATATATTAGAGTATAGAAGTGACTCCTCAACTTGTGAGCAGAGCAGTGGCTGTGCATTGTGGAGGAAATGTGTGTAATGGAGAGATTTACACATAGACTCAGGATACACAAGAGGAGTTGTTTCTTGAAAAATGGGAGAAATGGACTGAATGACACCATGGAGAAGTGATATGGACTATAATGTGATGATGTAAATGTTGTAAATTGTTGACCCTGTGAATGATTGCGCATGTGACAAAATAAAAAATAAGTTTAAAAAAAGAAAAAAAAAATATATATATTAGAAAATCTTTTTGGCGAGGGGAAAATCTTTTGAACACTTCTTTTTGTCGGAAAAGAAAGTGGGATTTTTACTTGAGTCGTGATGACCCATAAAAATTGGTCTGTGACCCACATATGGGTCGCGACTTACTGTTTGGGAAAAAACATCTCAAAATATTTAATTCCAGGGACCCCCCAGAAGCAAAAATTTGAGATGCAAATGTTCGCTTAAAAAATGCTAAAGCTCGCAGCGCGATTTTTCAATAGCTAAAGTAAATAATTAAGGCCCCTCCTTCTTGGGCCCTAGTAACTCAGTCCCCCCCCCCCCTTGTGACGCCCCTGGGGGGTGTGCTGTGACAGGGTACAACCTCATGGTGAAAGGTACTGTAGGTGTGGAAGGAAGGATGGCCCTGAGACTACAGTGAACTCGCGTGCCCTTTGTGACCGGACAACAGAGCCGGGGCTCTGACGGGATCACACCCTGGACTCAGTCCACTGGCATCCGTACGACAATTTCAGCAATTTCCCTCAGAACGAAAACAACATTTTCTATCTGTCTATCTAGAGAAGAAATAGGGCTAGATCCACCGCAAATCCTGGGCAATCTGAAAGGGATTTGATGGACCCAGGGGCCACTTTGAGTGAAAACTCTCGTGTGGACAGAACAGGTACTATAGACGCCGGCGAGGTAGAGTAAAGGTACAGTAATAAGAGCAGGCAGACACGGACATGACTGAGTGCTTCACTCCCAAGGACCGTGCGGGTCCTAAAAGCAAAGTTAACTTAATGAGATCATCAAGTGTTTATGATCCTGGCAAACAGAGGGCATCTTCTATACTCCCCGAGATTTACCACCAATTTCTCACAGAAAACAGTGGAGTGGAGGGGGGTGGTGGTGGGGGATACGGGTGGAAAAAAAGGGAGAGTGGGAGGTGAGGGTAGAGCTCCGTCCCATGGAGCTGGGGTAAGAATTTATGGTCAGGAAGAGGGATGAAAGTGTAATTTACAGTGCACGCTCTACCATTCCCCTGCCCTCCCCTTTGGTAATGAGAAACGGCTGTTTGGTTGTAAGGGCCCGAGCGCTGCTAGGCCCCTCCCCCTGGCTATGACACATCATTAGTTTTTATTTCTGTCTCAGGTTTTACGGCCCCTGCCCAGGCGCCAGCCTTCGGCCGGTGATCGGAGCCATTGCCCCGGCTAAGCCCTCGTCTTAACGTCCGCCTTCCACCACCCAAGATGGCCTCCCGTCGCAGATGGGGAGCAAAAAGAAAAGAAAAAAAGCGAGTTCACACTCTCCACCTCCCTTTAAGTGAGACTGTCAGGGGTAACCCCTAACCCCTGAGTGCATTTAACAACCTGGCGTCCTTATTAGGGCATGTCATTATAGGCCAAAATCATCAAACATTTTCAAAATAGCAGATCTACAAGGTCACAACATGCCACATGAGCTATTTCCCCTGAGCGGCACTGGCACTGTCATGTGATTAAATCGATATTACTAATACAATTAAATAAAAAATTGCTTAATCATAGAGTTATATATAATATAGAGAGCGGATAGCCCCGCCCCCAGCTATTCATTTCAGTGCAAGTAGCCTTATTCACGGCCCGCCCACCTACTTCCGTTTCTCAGTTTTCCCCGGGTGCTGACTTCAATTTAGAAGGGGAAACTATACTGGACTTAAAGCCAACAAATCATTATTTCTAACAGTAAAGTAAATTATAGTGCTTTGTGCCGTTTAGTATCTTGTGTTCTTGATCATGCTAGCCGTATTGTATACTTTACTATTCGGAAATTGCATTAAATTTGCGATTTCTCTGCTAACTCCATAGGCTATGGTAGGATTTACCCCTTCAAAATGTGACTTCAGCACCCGTGGGATGCTTAGTGGGCGGGCCGTGAATTAGGCTAAGTGCTCAGTGGCGTTTTGAAGCACCCGGAAGAAGCAGAATCCAGGTGCGTTGTGGGGGAAATTGGCAAACAAAAGTTTGCCAATTTTACTTACGTCGAGACGTCACTCAGCAACCATATTGTACCTTTTCAGGCCGTGACCCCCAAAATAATCACATTCTAACTGGGGACCCCCCCCTCCCCCCCCCCCCCACCCACCCTGACGAGCACTAAAAAGTTGATACGGTTGTATTGTGAACATTGCAGATCTACATGCTCATGCTACATGAGCTTGTAGATCGGCTATTTTCACAATTTCTGCCTCTAATATTTAACAATTTGGCCAATGTTTAATTTGTCATTTTAGAGGTATTAAAAAGTTGTTAAATTGTCACTTTAGAAATGTGCAGATACCCTCTATAGACTTTAACCTTATGTTGGTTTGTTTACTGTTGAGTGAGAAAACAATGTTGCACATTAAGTTAATCATCTGGGGACCCTCCAAAATAATTTGGGGACCCCTCCCCCCCACATGTTGAGAACCACTGTTGTAGACCCCACTGGCGCGCTCTTTTGCTCGTGCATGTATTTTTCACCCCGCCTGCAGTTCCAGCGTTGGGCACCATGTCCTTTTGCTTCAACTCTAGCCCTGGGTTCTGGGGGCTTGGGCTTAATAGTAAAATAGCACTTACATTGTCTCAGAAGGTGAGAGATTGCATGGTTGTACATGGTGCATACTAGGGCATTCACCAACTATTCGAATATTCGAATATATCAAAGTCACTATTCGACGTTGTTCACCGAAGTCGAATATTCACTTATTTTTATTTTTTTATTGTTTTCTCCTTAAAAATATACATAGTTTATAATGCTTGGCTAGATAGGAAGTCATAAGAATGAGTTGTCAAAACCTTTTAGGCTGTGACCCCCAAAATAAACATATTTGAACTGGGGACCCCCACCCTGACAAGCACTTGGAATTGTAGGTATTACATTTAATGTGACTCGGTTCCGCAGATAAATATTGTGAAAATAGCAGATCTACATGCTCACAACGCCTCGCGTTGCGAGGCGTTGTGAGCATGTAGATCGGCTATCTTCACAATGTTCGCCTTTTGCTTACTTAATATTTGACAGTTTGGCGAGTCCTATCGAATATTTGACTATTCGAATACTTTGAGGTCGAATAATTCGAATACTAAAAATCACTATTCGTGAATGCCCTAGTGTATACAGTATTACAAACTGACAAAAGTTGAAGCTGACTCCCTGAACCTCTAGGAAAGATTATTCCTAACCACAGAAATAGCTCTTTGGGAATTGGCTAGTATGCTCAATGAATTAATGACGTTGCTGAAGATGTTCTAATCATCTTCAGAGAGGACACTCTGCATATGACTTCTTAAAATATAACATATTTCTAATAACTAAAGAGGTGCATACCAACTAGGAAATTCTAAAATGTTCTACTGTGCTTGCTGTGCGTATGGTTTGAACCACAATTATGACAGAATATAAATTTCTAAGTTTCAATGTAAGGGGAGCGAATATACCGCATAAGCGAACCAGCATTTTGGGGGTTTTGCGATCTAAATCAATTGACTTTGCATTTATACAGGAGTCTCATCTTTTAAAAGAGCATTCCAACCGATTGGCTAATAAACATTATCGTGTTTTAGCCTTTTCAGCTGCTTCTTCCAAAACCAAGGGAGTAGCCATATTGGCTAGACGTAACCTTAGGTTGGATTTTTTGGGTGATTGGGCTGACAGTGACGGGAGGATAGCTGTTGCTAAAATCCGCTTGGAGGGTAAAATGCTAGCACTAGTCTCTGTGTATGCTCCAAATGTTTTAGACAAAGAGTTTTACAAATTACTAACTAAAACCTTATTGGAACTGACGGATTTCAAAATCATTGTTGGTGCTGACTTCAATGCAACATGGCAACATAACCTAGATAGATCCACTGGGGTAGAAAGCAGAGAACAAGCACTAGCGTCTGCAGAACTACGTGCTTGGGCAAACTCAACTGGCTTACTCGACATCTGGCGTTTAATGAACCCAACGGTTAGAGATTTTTCTTTTCTGTCGGGTAGGCATGCTTCATTCTCTAGGATCGATTACGTTTTTGCCCCTGTTAGCTTGTTTCATAAAATTGCCAAGGTAGAGTTGCTCCCAATGTCACTCTCGGATCACAAGGCGGTGCTGTGTGTTGCTTCACTGAAACAGGTTATAGATAGAGCTCCTAGATGGCGGTTTAACACCACACTGCTGCGCGATGCAGCATTTGTAGCTCAGTTTCAAACTGGTTTGCGCGAATTTATAAATATCAATACAGGCTCAGTTGAGGATCCCAGAATTCTTTGGGATGCAATTAAAGGCTTTATCAGGAGTAATACAACCCTCTATGCGTCCACTCAGAGAAAATTAAGGTCAGCCAAACTGGTGGAATTGGAATCTCGGTTTTCTACTTTGGATAATTCTCTCCAAAATAACTTTGATGTTAGTACAGCAACCCAGAGGGAGCTAGTTAAGAAAGAAATTAACTCCATTCTCAAGCGCCGCTCAGAATTTCAAATGAAACGCACAAGGCAAAACTACTATTTTAATAGTGCAAGACCCAGTCACTTACTGGCTTTACGTCTTAGATCCAATGAGCATTTTGCTGATATTGTTAGTGTCAAATCAACAACGGGAGCCATGGTTACAGAACCCAAAGAGGTCAATGCCACGTTTCGTGCTTTTTATGATGAGCTCTACACCTCCGAGGTCATTCACGATGATGCAGTATGCAATGATTTTTTATCCAACATACAGTTACCAACCCTTAGCGAGGCGGATGCGGAAGCCTTAGATAGACCGCTCCATCTGGCGGAATTACAGGAAGCTGTGCTCGCAATGCGTAGGGGCAAGTCGCCTGGTTTGGATGGGATACCCCCTGAACTTTATGCCATCTTTTGGGAAGATCTAGGTCAGCTGATGCTAGACATGTTTCGATATGCAATTGAAAGTGGCTCTTTCTCCAGGGATGTGAATGTAGCTATTATATCATTATTGTTGAAGAAGAACAAGGATCCCACAGATTGCGCAAGCTATAGACCGCTTTCACTTTTGAATTCTGATCTAAAAGTTTTTGCTAAGGTGCTTGCGCGTCGCTTGCAGGGTTTTATGACCACCTTAGTACACTGTGATCAGACAGGTTTCATAGGAACTAGACTAGCCTCTGATAATGCTAGACGACTATTGCATATCATCGATAGGGCTAAGGAGCTGAGGACCCCCGCCGCAGTGTTGTCGCTCGATGCGTTGAAGGCATTTGATCGTCTGGAATGGTCTTACCTGTGGGCTGTACTAGATAAAATGGGATTTGGTGCTTCATTCATACATTTTGTTAAAGTACTTTATTCTAATCCGTCAGCGATGGTCCTAACCGGTAAGATCTGTTCGCCGCTATTCACGATTGGCAGATCTTCAAGGCAGGGTTGTCCCCTTAGTCCTCTCCTTTTCGCACTTTCACTCGAACCCTTGGCTCAGACAGTGCGTCAGTCTGCAGATATTACTCCTGTTTCGATTAACAACACACAGCATCGCATTTCCCTATATGCTGATGATATTCTACTGTTCATTGAGAATGCACCACAGTCAATTACTCACGTCCTTCAAATTTTTGATCAGTTCAGTTCCATTTCCGGCTACAAAATTAATTGGACGAAGTCAGCCCTTCTACCTCTAAATGATCAGATGAGATCTGCTATCCTGCCGTCCATAATCCCAGTAGTAAGCCAATTCAAATATCTTGGCATAGATATTTTCCCCTCTCTTCAGGCTATTGTTAAGAACAACTATGGTGACACTCTAAATAAGATTTGTCTTGATTTAGATAGATGGTCATCTTTGCCCAACTCTCTCCAAGCTCGAGTTTCAATCATAAAGATGAATGTTCTTCCTAGGGTTAACTTTGTAAGCTCTATGCTCCCTTTGCCACCACCGCCGCAATACTGGAATAAGCTTCACTCTTCGATATCTAAGTTTGTGTGGAAAGGGAAACGCCCTCGTCTTAAACTTTCTCTATTACAACGTGCTAGAGATGATGGCGGCCTTTCATTGCCCAACTTTAAATTTTATTATTGGGCCTTCACGCTCCGCCCCCTTTTAAATTGGTTTAACCCAGCAAATAAGGTTTCTTGGAGAGAGCTTGAGGAGAGTTTAGTGCAGCCTGTTGAATTGAGAGATCTTATCTATTCAAACATAACTACACATCAATGCAAAGTTCGCTTTGGACCTATCATTTCTCATTTAGTGGCAGTATGGAGGGCAGCTGAAAAGATGTGTAAGATTGATTGTAAATGGAACTTATTTTCCCCAGTGTTCAATAATCAAAGACTTTTAATAGAGGATCGCCCCATTCGCTTTCCAAGGTGGAGGGCTAAGGGGATTCGTACATTAGGGGACTTATTTGATAGAAATGGTTTACGACCTTTTCGAGATTTGTGTGACATCTTCAATCTGCCTGGAAATACCCTTTTTTTCTACTTCCAACTGAGAACGTCCATGAGGACCTATGGGGTCCCATGGCAAGCTCCCCTTAGATTGCACCCCTTCCATGAGTTTATCTGTGATGGTAACAGAACAAGAGGTTTGGTTTCCACCCTATATGGTTTTTTATTAGACTGTAGTTATGGGCCCCTATCTGTTGATACTGTTTGGAGGAATGATGTACCAAATTTGGACCCTGACTTTTGTTGGGACACAGTATGGTCTAACATTAGGCTATCTTCTAGAAATCCAGACCATCAACAAATTCACTTAAATTTTGTTCATCGGACTTATTTAACTCCTCGCAGACTATGTGCTATGAGGATTTTGAATAATCCCAACTGCACTCTCTGCGCCTCAAATAGTATTGGTACCTTCCTTCACATGGTTTGGGAATGCCCAAATGTGTCGTCATTCTGGAATATGGTTGCCTCGAAACTTTCAACTATTTTTAGTATCAATATCATATCTTCTCCTCCTTTATTTTTATTAAATGACGTCTCACAGTTGCAACTAAACAATATACGCAAGCGCATCTTCTTTGCTGGATTAACGGCGGCGAAGAAGATGGTAGCTACGCGGTGGAAACCTCCTCATACGTTAACGTTTCGCCAGTGGGCCTTAACCTTTCTAGATATAGTATATTTAGAGCAGTCGATAGCAAGGTTACACGGAGCAAAAGAAGAAAACATTAATATGTGGTCGGACATTGCAGATAGGCTTAAGGCTATGATTCAAGAAATCACTATATAGTGGTAACAGCCTAGCACAGGCATGCACTATTGTACATTCCGTGTTGGTCCGGGGAAAGGGGGTGGGTGGGTCTTCTTTTCCTTTTCTTGTTTTGCTATTGTTTGTGTTGTTTGTATGTTAATTGCATTTTTCTTTTGATTATGGAAAATAAAAATAATTGATAACAAAAAAAAAAAACTAAAGAGGTGCATATGCCTTGCACTGATTCCCTACTTGAGCACCACCACGAAAAGCATTTGGCTGAAAATAGAAGTTATCAGTGGATAAAATTTGGGCATTTTGAATATCTTCCAAAACTAAAGTTTGTTGAAAACTCAAGCATGACCGAATGGGGTTCAAAAGCCTGCTGCAACTTGTTAAGTATACCAGAATGTTTTTATTATTATTATTATTTAAGCTGTCACAGAATACAATATATACTATGATGATTTTTATGATGGATGATAAACAGATTTTAAACAGTTACAGTTTCAGACATATTCAGTATCACAATCCATAACATGAATGCATAATGTAATGTGTACCTTCTCTTGAAGCGAGTATCTTGTGGAAAACAAAACAGACCCAGGGAAAGCTAAACAAAGCATGTGACAGTAATTGCTCAAACCATTTGTGTCAAACGATACAAACAACTCCAGGGTGATGTCACAAAGCCAGTGGTTGTAGCACTGGAAGAGTGAAAAATCCAACGATTAATCTGAAACTCGAGTAGGCAAACACGATACGGCTGTGCAATATTTCAGACCCTGTTGCAAACTTATATGATTGCTGAGCAGCTGACAGCGTGATGGCGTACATAATAATCAGAGGCTTGTAGTTGTCGTATAATTTTGCTTTTGATATATCGCTGTGCACTTGGAATGCTTCCTCTCATTGTCGCCATCGCATTTCTTCATCCTGTGAGGCCAATATTAACACACATGTACAGACGTCAAGCTTTCTGAATAGAAACGCTTACAATATACACAACACAACCACGCAAATATACATACAATCATAGGAGTACTCCCTAGGCCTACCTTTGTTGTTGTGGAGTTTACACGGACACACATGTAACCTCTCACCTATGCATACGTATATCGTCACTGTCGGGCAGAAACCTCGTATCTCCAAGTTTCAAATGTGTATGTCTTTTCGCAAAGTAAAGCCCTGCTTCATACATACAAGGCCGTCGCACAAAAGTAGTGAAAACAGCCGATCTACAAGCACACAACGCCGCGCACAAGAGGCTCTTGTGCGCGGCGTTGTGTGCTTGTAGATCGGCTGTTTTCACTAGTTTAAATCATTTTTTAAAATGATAAATGCAAAACGAACGGCTTTGGACATACAAGGTTTCCACCCGACAACGACAATATGCATGTTTATTTATCTATTGTTTTGTTACAAACAAGGATAGTTAATTGGAGACAAACAACTAGGCTATCAAATGGCCAGATACCGTAGCAGGTTTTGTGCTGAGCCCCCATTAATCCCCCCTCACATCTTTTCTCGGGTTTTGTTTTGTAACCCAAAATATATCAGACCTTCTTTCCATCACAACCGCAAATGAGTTCCAGTGCCTTTCTTTTTTGCATCGTCATAAAATAAGAAATAAAAGTACAAAGACCCTTAATACTGTTCATTTTCCCTATATCACGTACGACATCTCTTTAGAGGCTCTTGAGAAAATCCATCTGCTACCTCTCACAAACATGAACGCAAATGGAAAACAGGTTGCGATTAAAAGTAGATCGGAAAAAAGATACATCATGGAGTACAACAGGGCTCGAAGAGATCCCTCGGTCATTACAGGGCCCATAGCTTGAGGAGAAGCCCCGCTCGGGGCTCCTCAGAGTTCAACGGAGCCCTATATGTGGGTTCACCAGAGCTCAAATGCATGGAACGTCTCGTCCCAAATGTTCTTAGATCCAGCAGTGGTCGCTCGCCGTGGAACTCCAAGCCCACAAGCCTCTCCAGACAGAGTACTCCTATACGACGGCTCATCCACTCCAGCCACACTCTTCCCCCAAAGCCTGACTTATGCTTAGTTGCGCGCGGTAGTCACGCACCGAAAATAGCCGTATTACAAGTAAGATCTGCTATTTTCGGTGTGTGACGCCGGCACGCAACCAAGCATAAATCAGCCAGTACTTTAGTCCTGGACAGTCTCGTTGTTTATTGCAGTGAACCTCCAGTTCTCCTTGGGCATCTTCTAAACATGCATAGCAGCATTAAATCATTTCCTTCATCATTTTTGACATGGTGTCGGGGGGGTGGGGGGGGGGTTCTGGGGAACAGCCAGTGCTGGAGGTGGAGTGGGTTTGGGGCAGGGTGGGTGCCTGGTGAAGGTTAGGTGACGGAGGCAGGCGTGAGGGTGGATGCAGTGGTGGTCCTGCTGTTCTGGGTCTTTCTCCTCTTGCCCCCTCCTCCACCTCCTCCACCTCCTCCTCCTCCTCTGTTGCCTTCTCTTCCTCGCCCTCTTCCACCCTCTTTCTCTCTCCTATTTGGCTCATCCCTTCTGTCGCCTTTAGGCTTATTCCTGCCTGAAATTAGAAAACACGATACTCAGTCAGAATACAGTCAAAACAGAATGCTGATCAACACTCATGTTGATCAACACATAATAGAATGCTCTATTATGTGTTGATCAACATGAGTGTTTGCATTGTTTGTTTGTGATGTAGTATGCATCATCAACCTGATTTGTTTGAGAGCTTTTTTGTGTCCTTTTAGCTTTAAAGGGGAATACTAAAAATGTTCAACATTGAACTATGTCATCAATATACCGTACCTTGGAGTTGTTGTGTGGAAATAAGAAAAAAGACTGTACCACATGAAAAACGTATTAAAAAAAAAGGATTCCTTTAAAACTATGTTGAAAGAATGGGAGACAGAGAAATCAAGCTGGCAGTGTTTTGGTATTTGATGCAGCAATCTATGCTGACCTTTGTTTTTGGGTACTTGAATTGATTATACTGTGCTATAATTGTTTTTCTTAATTGTTTTGTGTGTAAATTGCTATATGTTTGTCTGTAATCATGGTTTAATTTGTTGCTGCCTGTCTTGACCAGGACACTCTTGTAAAAGAGATTTTTAATCTCAACGAGGGTTTTTCCTGGTTAAAATGTATAAAGGTTGAATAAAAAATCGGAATCATGTGGATCTCGGGATCCACATAGGAAAGGCGTGGATCTAATGTGGATCTGTGACTCTGTGTGGCTAGCGTGTGATGTCAGCAATCTATGACTCTATGACTCATGTATTATGTTGACAATGACATAATGACCAGATTTGGGCAAGCCTGATCAGAGAGCCCTGTTGATTTCAATTACAAAAATGTGAGTTAAACATTTTAAAACATAAAGTACATTAGTCAAAAAAGATAGTGGGAATGTGTGGATGCACTTCTGTGACCTGCTGGCAGTGTGCACAAGAAATGTGGTGGTGCTGATCGGTCCAGCGGTTTAGCGAGATTAGCTCTCAACACACAGACTGACAGGCAGACAGACAGACAGACGGACGGACGGACAGACAGGCGAACAGACCAACCCTCTTATAGATGGCTAGACTCCTGCAGAGCCACGCCGTAAAAATAAATACAGTAAAATAATGGAATCTAATCTTGTCTAATCTACTGTAGGCGTTAGCAGCCTGACGCGGTGGCACACACAAAAAAGAGCTCCACATTGTGATGTGAAACTCACAACATGGATTCCATGGGGAGGATGTGGGTGATAAGGCCATGGTTGTGTCAGCAGGGACTCCTCACCAGGCCTTTTAATGCGGGCTAATCATGGCTTAAGCCTTGTACATCCAGCACAGGATGCAGGGCCCATTCATAAATGCCAATGTGATGCGATGCAGGTTCCGCGCAGCATTGACAGTTTACACACAACAGCGCACACTGTAACTACGGGCCGGAAGAATAATGACCGAGCATTTGTGGTGGAGCCGCCCCGGACACTTCTTAACACTTTGCACAGACAGCCTCTGATGCGATCTAATAGTCCGTATAAACATTCAGTGGAGCTGGTTTGAAGCGAAGCCCTGCTTGACCAGTGACCACCCCCTCCGCTCCGCTCCACCAGTCCTCACCGGTTGTCTCAATGCTAAAAGTCACCACCTCATCTAACTTAGTTACTCTTGTACTTTGAATCCTGTACAGTAAAAGTGTGTTAATTTATCCATTTGTTAAAGGACAACTTAGTTATAGAGATTAGAGAGTTATAGTTATTAGAGAAAAGAAAGGATGAATGATAATATGTTTTCTTTTACTTCTTTCTATAATTTTAGTGATTTTAACGATTTTGTTTTGCATGCAGGTCCCATGTTGGGGGCATGCATGCAAGTGGCTAAATATGTATTTTTAGACACATTAAGCGCATTCCCAAGATGCACCGCAATCTTTCATGGACAGATGTGACTTATGGTGGCTGGTGTAAATAGTAAAGAAATAGAAGGCTTATTGTGTCTAAAAAGACATATTTAGCCACTTACATACGCATGCCCCCACCCAAATCAAAATACTAAAATCGCTAAAACAATAGAAAGCAGTAAATGAAAACATTGTTAACACTCATCTTTTATTGTCTCTATTTACAACCTAAAATATGAACCCTTGGTGTAAAAAACCAAAGTTGTCCGTTAAATTAAAACTGAGGATGAGGATTTTACTGTGCACCTGCCACACATTTCACGACCAGACATACTCTCTGAGTACAAGCATCCATTCGGTCCACTCCACACTATGAATGAGGTGAGGGGGCAGCTACTTACATTCTATTGAAATTAATTACTGTGGTGGCATAATAATGACTGGAACATCGGCGGCACAAAGGCAGTCCATGTGGACGTGAAGCACTGTGTGCAGGGACGTGCTGGGCCCCTGATACAGCCTGGGAAAAAGAGTTGTAGAGGCCCTCATTGCGCGCTATAGAGAGAGATCTCTCTCTATAGCGCTGCTGCTACTCAAAGATTTGTCATTTCAGATCATGACAAGTGACAAGCCAGTGGGCCAATTACATGAGTTATATTTTGTCATTGTCGGGTGGAAACCTTATGTCCAAAACCGTTTGTTTTGTATTTATCTTTTTAAAAATGATTTAAACTAGTGAAAACAGCCGATCTACAAGTATGCTTGTAGATCGTCTGTTTTCACTAGTTTAAATCATTTTTAAAGCAGATCTACAAGCACACAACGCCTCGCGGTGCGAGGCGTTGTGTGCTTGTAGATCTGCTGTTTTCACTACTTTTGTGCAAACATTTTAATTTTTACTTTTGTGCAAACTGTTTAATTTTTTCCTAATGGCCAGCCTGGACCGGCCGGAAATTAACCGGCCGTTCGGGAGTTGTCCCGCTTTTCCCAATGGCCAGCACGTCCCTGACTGTGTGTGAGGGAATGGGAAATGGATGTTTGTGTCAGGTGTGAGGCGGCGGATGTTTATGTGCTGCAGTGCTGGTGCTGTTGAGAGAGTTTGCTCTCCCTGGAAACCAAGTCAACATGCGTGCGGCTGGAAAGCGTTATGTGTGCATTTGATGAAGTTAGGGCTTATGTTGCCACTGTGCTTGCCAGCTGTTGTGGATAATAATAATTGTGCTGTATGTTACTTTTCCTCGAGGCTTTTCTTTCAGTTTAGCTGTGCAAACAATATGTCACTTTCTTTTTAAACAACAAGGCCCATAGGGTTAAATTAATTAAGCCCTATATGTTACATTACTATATGCTGTCATATAACAAATAATAACAATAGCCTACAAGGTCACAGTCGTGACTATTTGTTCTATTTTTAAAAAGCGTTTTCCTTTTAAAAATGTGTCTAAAATAATGTAAAAGTGATTCATAATTTACAAAAAAGATAAAGCAAAAATATTGCTAAGGCAGTAAATTGGTTAGACATTTAATAGTGTTTTGCATTAGAAAAACGAGCACAGCTCACAACTAGGCCCCAGTCGGGTAGTGTAGACTGGCAGAGTCAGGAAGAAACTTGGAGGCACAACAAGCCTCGCACAGAAGCCCACTGTCAAGGGGAAAAGCTCATGTTCTTTGTCAAAAAGGCATGGGTGCCAAACTCATGAAAGCGTACTATATGTCACTAGTATTCAAACCTTCTGGTCAGCGAACACAAGCGGGCCACATTAGAAACATTAGCGTCTAGCATGCTCCGCGAAGACTTAAATCAATAAACACATTTGGGAGCTATTTGGGAGCGATAAGTTCTCAGTGTTTCGGAGGTAATTGTTTCTGTTTATGTCAATGAGGCACGGTGAACCTGAGAGGAGTTAAGGACTCGCTCGCTCTCTCACAAACATGCATGCGTGAACGCACGCACGCACACACGCACACAAACACCCACCCACACACTCTCTCTCTCTCTCACACACACACACAGACACACACACGCACACACACACACACACACTTTTAAACAATATGAAGGACCAACACTGGTGTGCTTACTGTGCGCAAGTACTTAATTAGCCCTCTGACATACCACTAATGGACGCAGGAGACAGGGACTCCATCAATTCACAACAGCCTTGATTGCAACGTCTCTCCATCCAAGCTAAACAGCGTTGCCTGACAAAGGCAATCACATGTCCAATAATAAAAATGGGTTTCGTGCGAGCCGTTTTTGTAGAGCTTCAGGAAGGCTGTGTGTGTGTGTGTGTGTGTGTGTGTGTGTGGGGGGGGGGGGGTTCAGTGAATGTGGCCAGATCAACACACAAAAGCGTGAGATCTACAAACCAGTAAATCACTGATGTTATACAAGCTCTGCCCCTGGTGTTTTTTTACAGCTGGCTTGTCAGCCAAGCTCCCGCGCGGATGAATCTGCTGTCGCATTGATTTAGCACATGGTGAGTTTATGAACACAAAACGTCGGCGTGGCAACGAGTCACGCAAAGCAACGACCGCCGCCCATCACTACTGGCCAAAGTCACCAGTCGGAGATGTGTTTGTACACACGCTGGCGGGGAGGGAGGAGAGTACAGTAGTAGCATCTAATTTTCAAAGCAAAGCCGTTTATAATTTGCTGCTGTATATGGATCGGAATCAAGAAAAACACCGCTCAGATTCTGACAGTGCCCCCATTTTCATAACCCGCAGGAGGCTTTTCACGGCTCAATCTCTCTCGTCTCCGGTAGTCGGAGTCACACCTCACTCATCATCATCACACTCATCATGCCTCCCTTTGGCCTAGCTCCCTCCACCCCCACCCCCATCCTAACTTTAGACATTTGGCAGACGTCACGGGCCGCTTTTTTACGGGGCGGTTTATAATATTTCAATGCTGATTAGTCTTCTGACCCCAAGGTACGAATTCTTTCCAGGACGCAGACGTCAGGGTATAAATTTGCTTTTCATTTCTCCAACGATGCCGTCACTGCCGTGTCCAGTCGGTGCACGGTCCGCTCCTCACCGAGGAAGTATGCTTCATATTGTCGTTGTCGGGTGGAAAACCTTGTATGTCCAAATCCGTTCGTTTTGCATTTTTCATTTTAAAAATGATTTAAACTAGTGAAAACAGTTTAACAACAAAAGTTGTGAAAACAGCAGATCTACAAGCACACAACGCCTCGCACCGCGAGGCGTTGTGTGCTTGTAGATCTGCTGTTTTCACAACTTTTGTGCGACAGCCTTGTACGATGAAGCAGGGCTTTACTTTACGAAAAAAACATACATATTTGAAACTTGGAGATACCGTACGAGGTTTCTGCCCGACAGTGACAATATATACCTTGTTGTACGGTGGTGTTGCTTACTGAAAATAGTCGATCTTCAAGTTCACTACGCGCCGCATCACAAAGTGCTGCGAGCCTGTAGATCGGTTATTTTTGGTATGAAAAACAATGTGCTAAACATCTTCATATGAGTTGCAGAGTTTGGGCAAGAGCTGACCATTGGAATGACGGAGCCTCCCTCATCTCTTTTCACATTATATCCATGTTGTTGTCTGTTATATGCAGATAACGTTAACATTTGCACAGCAGAGAGTCTGTCCAAATCTGTCGCACAATGTTGCTGAGCGCCCTGAAATCTCTCCTAAGCGTGCCACCCTCCACTTAAAGTTTTGAATATTGCTGGTTTACAATTCAATAAAACCTAGTTGGGTTTCCAACTAAGGCTGGAAATGGTACGCTAATTAGACAACAGGGACTACTATAAGAAATTAGACAACTTATATGAAATCTGATATGTGATAAAAATATGAGCCAAACGGCACTGGGCCCAGCAATGATCCATGCCGAACAGAAGAACAAGCTCTTTAAAACAATTTAAAGATTAATAACATTTTTACGATGTTTTATTGGGTACTTTTGCAATGTTTATCCCTCCTCAACATCGCGATGGATACTGTTCAAAAATGTGTTGCACTGTGAACGCACAGTCAAGACACTTTCGAGCAAGCTGACCAGAGTCAATATTGTTCCCCCCAATTCAGCCAATAAACCCGTGACCGATTGGCCAGAGGTATCTCTTAATCAGCTTCAGCTGCAAATGTCTCCGCCAGGTCCCGCTCGTTAGCCCCATGCACGCCGTCGATAATGGTCACTCTCAACTGATTGATGGGCACGGCTGTTAATCTACAGGAGAGTATATACGCTGGTTGCGCGCATGATAAGAGCCCGAGCAAACATGTCAGGACCGCATAAACCTCCCGCTGCGTCGAGCTTCAAAACAAACAGCTCTCCCTCTCCAGCTCTGATCCCGCTCCAGATCCGCAGTGCAAAAAGCACCCGCACATCATCGGCTTGGCTCGCGCTTCACGGGCTTATTGTTTACATGCCGAGGAGTCAAGAGATTCCGTGTCCTTCTGCGAGCGTGAGCCAAACCAAACCCAATCAACACATTGCGGGTCACAGACACACAGGCGGGCTAGGCCAGGCCTTTGAATGTTGAGTAATGCCTCCATCATTCATAATATTGACCGCTGATGGCTTTTTCATGTCTCACATGGATCTGATCACAAGTTCAAACTGATTTACTGCCGTCGTCGGGCCAAGGAACAGAACATGACATCACTTGTGATTCTGCTTGCATAGTACGTATGAATGAACTTTTTCTATCCGTTGTTCCTTCTCGGTCATTTGCAGTGTGTGCGTGCGTGTGTGTCACATGCGCGCATGTGTGTAGGGCTGTCACGATTATGACATTTTACATGACGATACATTTTCTCTCAAATAATTGAGATTAACGATTTAATTGTGTTTTTGTCGTTGACAATTACATTTTTGTTTGGCTTTTAGGCTTTGAAGTTGCACATGGTAGATATGACACATAATCTAAATATACAAAGAAATTACTTGACATATTTGACAACTTTATACTTAAAAAAGAACATTGATAGTGGAAATAGCCGATCTACAAGCTCACAACGCGTCGCGATGCGACGCGTTGTGAGCTTGTAGATCTGCTATTTCCACTATTTCTGAAAATGTTTATCAATGTATGAACATTTTTCAACATTCACGATTACGACGATTATGAACAAATATTTGCGATCATGTCAAATAGTTACGATTAGACGATTATGTCATAATTGTGACAGCCCTAGCGTGTGTGTCACACGTGTCGCATGTGTGCCGTTCTTTTACCTTTTGCACAGGGGGTCTTGAGCACAGTGCATTTTTTCTTCTCCGTCTGCGGCACGCACGGCTGCGAGGTGACCACCAGGGCGGAGGAGGGCCGGTCCTGGCCGGAGGCCTGCTGGAGGGGCTCACGTTGCCGGCTCTGGGAGCCTTTCTTAAAACCACACGTCTTGTTCTTCTTCGTGCAGGGGCTCCACGGGCTCCACTCCCCCAGACTGCACTCGGCAGGCTGACCTGGAACCACACCAGGCCAGAAGAAAACCGCTGTGGTGTGAAAAGTGTCTCCCGCAGTTAAAACATCTCACATTTTTTAGGGTTTTCCTGCCTTTAATTTAACCCATTTAGGGCCTAGGATTATTGACTGCTTTAACTATTGAAAAATAGCAGATATACAAGCTCACAGCGCGGCACCGAGTGCCGCGCTGCGAGCTTGTAGATCTGCTATTTTTGAAAAAATCATGATTTTTCTTTGCAAGTCTTTGAATATATCTATTTAAAAGCGAACATTTGTAACTCAAATATTTGCTTCTGGGGGGTCCCTGGAACAACATATTTTGAGATGGGGGTCTGTGGCTAAATACCTGTGATTTTGGGGGTCCTTGACTTGAAAATGTTTGAGAACCACTGATTTAGAGGAAGGATTTAGAAGTCGGGTCAAAGATCGGGTCAAAGATATTCAAAGACTTGCACTCATTTTCACGATTTTTCAAAAATAGCAGATCTACAAGCTCGCAGCGCGGCACTCGGTGCCGCGCTGTGAGCTTGTATATCTGCTATTTTTCTAAAGTTAAAGCATAAAATAATGGTTAAAGTGGTTAAAATCTAACGCGACTCGGGCGCGTTCCAGGTATTTGAGAGTTAAATTCTAATTTCGACTTTTCTTTCGGCAGCGCTTTCTTTCGGTCTGCTGTTTCAGCCTTTAGACATACCGCCGAGCTTAATTTCATGTCCACATTTGCTGACAATTTTGAAATTGCCCAGAGAAGAGGAAATTAAGGAGAGAAGCAGTTGCTGTGAACCTGATAATGTTAAAAACAAATAGTTGTCGCTGTCAGGTGGAAACCCTGTTTGTCCAAATGCGTTATTTTCAGGAAATGGAATCCAATGTGGTTGTTAATTAGCCACAAGCTCTTGTTTATACTTTACTCTTTTCAGTGAAAAGAGTAAAGCCCACAGACACAATTTCACTTTAAAGGTTTTTCAAAAATAGCAAAAAGTAGGGCATTAATTCACCGAAAAGGGGGGGAAAAAAATATTGAGATGTGAGGTTTCTGCCTGACAGCAACGGTACGAGCGTCATGATGTGTGCGTGTCCGTAGCCGCGGCTCTGGGTCAGCTTCAGAAGAACCAGAAGGGTGACGTCAGCACGTCAGACCTAGAGGGATGGATGCAGGCTTCTGCTTCAGGCAGTTGCTTGGAGGGCACTGCGTCTTCAGATTAATGCGCTGTTTGCTTACTTATGACGGGAATAGTCTACAAAAAAAGAAATGTCTAGAAAAAGTCTTATCGGCCAGCAGGCCCTACTCCAAAGTTCAGCGCACTTGTGATTGAGAAACAGCAGAAACAGAGAGAGAGAGAGAGAAAAGAGAAAGGCAAAACTCATGCAATTATTTAGAAGTGTTTTGTTCCCGGCCAGACAGCCGTGTTCTTCTGACCAGCGGAACACACCTTCCAAACTGTTTCGCTTGGAAGTGGAACTGGTGGTGAATGAAGCTATCATGCTCTACAGCACCTGAGAGGTGTTTCAGTGGTGTAGACCAGTGGTTCTCAACCTGTGGGTCCGGACCCCCAGAGGGGTCCCCAAATTATTTTGGGGGGGTCGCCAGATGTTTAGCTTAATGTTAACATTCTTTTCTCACTCAACAGTAAGCAGACCAACATACAGTATAAGTGTATTGAGGGTATCTGCAATTTAAGGACTTTTTAATACCTCTAAAATTACAAATTAAACATTGGCCAAATATTAGAGGAGTAAATTGTGAAAATAGCAGATCTACATGCTCACAACGCCTTGCGTGATCTACTATTTTCACAATAGAACCATGTTATACAAAATGTAATGCCTCAACTCTTAGTGCTCGTCAGGGTGGGGGGGGGGGGGGGTCCCCAGTTAAAATATGATTATTTTGGGGGTTGCGGCCTGAAAAGGTTGAGAACCACTGCTCTACACCTACAGCACCTGGTTCTCAACCTTTTCAGGCCGCGACCCCCAAAAATAATCATATTTGAACTGGGGACCCCCCCCCCCCTCACCCCTCACCCCGATAAGCACTTAGAATGCACTGTAGAGTTGAGGCATTCAATGTAGTTTGACTCCGTTCTGCAGATCACAATAAATATCACAGACACAACGTCTCACATTTTGCGAGGCGTTATTATGAGCTTGTAGATTTTGCCTCTTTCCTCAAACTATACTATAACTAGACCAGGTCAACCTGGTTGTGCCAGGCCCCCTGTCTGTCATCATCATTTATGACATCATGCCTTTTGTAGGCATGTCATCATCATGTCATCATCATATATACCCTTTATATAGAAAACCCGGACAGACCGACATTTGCTTATGTAGGCCTACCCATTTCATGGGTCTGGCAAAAACTGGCCAGATTGTAAACATTTTACCAGTTTTTATTGTGACCGTAGGTCGCAGTTTATTATGAGAAACGTCACATCTTGACCGTATCTATCTGTCTCTGTAACCCTCGGTTTGATCTTTTATTGTTGACTGACTGTCACACTCTGACATCACGCTCTGACATCACTGTGATGTCGGGGGAACCACACTAACAGAATCCCTTTTATGCCCATATATGGAGATCCCCGATGTCATCAATATTAAGCCCATATCTGTGAATGCCAATATATAGGCCTATATAATTATATACATATATATATATATATATATATATATATATATATATATATATATATATATATATATATATATATATAACCAGTGTGGCTGGTTCTACAGAGAGGGATCTCCATGCATGGGCACAATAGGGATTCTATTGGTGTGGTTCCCCTAACAGGACTTCATATGGGAATGCCCATATATGGAGGCCACATCAGCCACATACAATACCGTTTATGCCCATATATGGAGATCCCCGTTTGTAGAACCAGCCGCACTATAGGTTAGAAAAGCGACCCCGCCTTTCGCCCTTAGGCGTCTTACTAGTAGTATAGTTTGTTGATTACTTTTGATGATTTTTTACATTTAAAGGGTCTTAAGAGTCCTTAAATTGCCACTTCACTGTCATCTGGGGACCCCCCCCCCCAAAATCATGTGAGGACCCCTCCCCAGGGGGTCCTGACCCATAGGTTGAGAACCACTGGACTAGAGCACTGGTTCTCAATGTAAGGTCCGGCGACCTCCTCAGCTTGATTGGCGGTTAGGAACCCAAGGAACCTTTACGGGTCTGTAACTCAGAGCGTGGACAAATGGACCCATTTGGACCCATTTGCTTCCAATCATACGCTCTCAGAGTAAATGTTACACCAGGATTTCACAGTGTAGATTTGGTTCCTAAAGATAAAAAAGAAATAAAATAATAACCAAGTATCAAATGTGGTTTGTGATTCTCAGTGTTAAAGCTGCACTATGTAACTTTCCTCTTCTACCCCGGATTTGAACCTGGTTTCCTGCTTAACATTTTCACCATTGAGCTAACAGTGCCGGCATGCTTGCTCGGGAGATAAATTGAATCTTGACCAAAAGGTCATACTTTTTGTCAGATCCTGTGTCTAGGTGAGACATGACTTTTGACACAATCTAAATGTCTCAATAGAAGAGCAGGGAAAAATACATCCACCCCAATAAGTTATATTGTATTAACATACTCTACCAGACAAAATTACCTTTTATTCATAAAGAAAAGTTACATGGTGAGGCTTTAATTTAACACTGCGTATACAATTTTACCCAAAAGGGTCCCTGTATTTACATTTGTACCCTCTAGATTAGAAGTTACAGACCCATAAGAGTCCATTTGGTTCCTAATATCATTAGCAAATCATTTAGCTGGGGACCCTGCGGAACTCCAGGGGACCCCATGTTGAGATTGAGAAGGTGTAGAGCAGTGGTTCTCAAACTTTTCAGGCCGCGACCCCCAATATAATAATATTTTAACTGGGGACCCCACCCCCCACCCTGACGAGCACTAAGAGTTGAGGCATTACATTTTGTATAACACTGTTCTATTTTCTGAAAATAGCAGATCTACATTCTCACAACGCCTCGCAACACGAGGCGTTGTAGATGGCTATTTTCTCAATTTCTGCCAAATTAGACAATTTGGTCAATGTAGAATTTGTCATTTTAGAGGAATTAAAAAATCCTTTCAAGTCACTTTAGAAATGTGCAGATAACCTAAGTACACTTTTAAACTTTATGTTGGTTTGTTTACTGTTGAGAGAGAAAACAATGTTGCACATTAAGTCAATCATCTGGGGACCCCCCCCAAAATAATTTGTGGACCACCCTAGGGGTCCCGACCCACAGGTTGAGAACCACTGGTGTAGAGGAAAGAGCTAGAAACGATGAAGCCAGTAAAAGCTGTCTCAAAGAAGCCATGAGGGTTGGACATTGCGAAGGTTTGAGATGGTTGGCCAAAGGCCGTACTGCAAGTCGCTCACCTACGCACTCCATGGTCCCGTTAACGGTGTTCAGGCCTGGAGGGCAGCTCACGTGACATCGTCCTCTGTGTGAATACAAGCCCTCCTTACATTTTGTGCAAAAATTGCGATTGAAACACGCCTCACAATTTTCTATTTTACATTCTGAAAGAAAGAGGGGGAGACAAAAGGAGAGGATCAAATGACAAATGACCAAATCCGCATTTTTCGTGACTCACATTGATTCCAAAGCCTGATTTATGCTTCGGCGGAAAAACTGTCGACACAGCATGTCGCGGTGGCGCGTGTTTCGCCGAAGCCCAAGTGAGGCTTAACAACAGATGCCTTAATTTGTCCCAGTGCAATCCCCTGGCGTGTCAACTGTTTGTTCGTCATAATTTAAAAGTGAACAATGAAAAAGGAAGATTATCTAAAGTGAACACTGAGTGCTGCCTTAAGTATTCACTTTTAACATAATATGCACATGCTTTTCTGACTGTGTTCAAGTGGTGGACAACTCTGCGGAGGGAGGACGATGAGAACTTGACTTTTATTCCCTCTGAGAGATTTATTAGTGATAAAACTACAGGAGATGTTTAGGGGGATATTTCATGAATAACACTCGTCTCCTAAAAGCACATGCATACCACAGGCCATTTTTTTTCTTCTTCTTTTTCGTTGGCTGGTGTGAATCAGCCCAAGGCCGGCAGGCAGGTCGTGTCACTGGGTTCCTTAACCACATGGACCCTACAGCAGTGTCCCTATTCTGGGCAGGGGTGGGATTCACTGCGGGCCCCCCATGAATGTTCTTCATAGGGAGAGGGGGTTTAACCCATTTAGACTGGGAACGCATTATTATGCATTATTTTGTGCTTTAACTATTGAAAAATAGCAGATATACAAGCTCACAGAAAAATCGTGACATCAAATCCTTCTATGTTTTTAAAAAATATATATGTTTCTCTATGTCAGTGGTTCTCAAACGTTTTCATGTGAAGGACCCCCAATATGATATGTATTTGAATCCCCATCTCAAAACATTTAGTTCCGGGGACCCCCCCAGAAGCAAAATTTGAGTTACAAATGTTCGCTTAAAAAATACATATATTCAAAGATTTGCACACATTTTCACGACTTTCCAAAAATAGCAGATCTACAAGCTCGCAGCGCGGCACCACGCTGTGAGCTTGTATATCTGCTATTTTTCAATAGCTAAAGTATAAAATAGTTAAGGCCCCCTCCACCTTGGGCCCTAGTAACTCAGTTCCACTTTGCCCCCCCCCCCCCCCCCCCCCCCCCCTTGTGACGTCCCTGATTCTGGGGCAAACATTCGGTGAAAACAGCCCGGTCTCGGGTCTGCAAGCTCAAAATGCGTCCCGTTGCGACCCATTGTGAGCTTGTAGGACTAGGAGGGGCCCTAGTATAGACCCCTGGGGGACTCCGGTAAACTATGTATACTGTGTATAGGATTTAAGTGGTTGAGAGAAGCCTCGCACCCCACAGTCTTGTTAAGTCTCCTCTAATTCTTTACTGAAACAAGCAACTACTTCAGGTTGGGATAATTACAGGCGTGGGAGAATATAAACCAGATGTTATTTATTAGTAGACGACCAAAGAGGCATTGGTCTCATCCCAAACACCTCTTCTTTATTCTCATCATTACCTACGTACGTCTGAATTAACATAGCCGGTGCCTGGAAAATGGGGCTATAAAAAGCATTGGGCCAAGAAGACACAATCCTCTCACTTTTAGGGTGGAAATATATTCTATATATCAGAGGCTCGTTCGAGCAGCAGGAGAGCGTTGTGTTCACATGTGCTGAAGAATGTCTGCTTCGCTGCTTGGGTTCTTGCCAAGGTCAGACATGAGCTAACGCTGAATCCCTTCGCGGGGATCTTAATGTTCTAGCCTCTGCTCTCAATTATAGTTTTTAAGCCCCTGACAGCTAAATTTGACAGGACTGACGTTTGTAGTCCTAATGTAAGACAAATGTTGCTAACAAGACATGCTGGAATGACTTGATGATTAGATAATAAGCTCAGGTTAGCCACTGAGGGCAGCCATAAGGAATCCAGGGAAGCCTTAACCATCTTGCTCTGTAACATTTGGGGGGAGTACGAGGGAACAATATAACATTTATACACATTTGTCTTTTTATGTCACCTCATTCACAGTCACCCATGTCCGGTGACTCCTCTGTGAAATAATTGTGATATTTAACGGGAGAGTGTTTTTTGCAGGTCTTTCAGTCCGAGTGTATCAAAAAAGCAACTGGGTTAAGGCAGCGTAAGCTTGTGATTGGCTGCGCGGAGGTGACACCTAAACCTAACCTTAACCCTAACCTCAGTAAAACTAACGCTAGTGAATGCTAACCTGGTGAAATGCTAACCTGCCGACGCTGGTGAATGCTAACCTGGTGAAATGCTAACCTGCCGACGCTGGTGAATGCTAACCTGGTGAATGTTAAACTGGTCGGACCAACGGTGCATAACCCAGTTGCTTTTTTTGATACACTCGGACTGAAATACCTGCAAAAAACACTCTCCCGATATTTAACACTTCTCTCAATTTATCTGAGAGTCCATTGACTTGCTTCTCCAATACTGGCACTCTTGTTCAGTTAGAAGGCCGCTGATGATTTACAACGTTAAAGATATGATGCTCAGAATCTGTTTGGACAATAGGCTGTGCAAATTCCATAAGGGGGCTATAAGTATGTGATTCGGAATGCTATCTAATCTACCTGTCGATACCGGAGCAGTAAAATACAGGCTGCAAACATGAAGAGGGCAGCCCTAGCTGTGAGGCGTCTCCACAGGGGTACGCATTTTAGCTCCCGTTTCCAAAATCTCTGGAGTGAAATTCAAAGCTCTTAAATCAAGGGCCAGATTTACGCTTTAAGCTTTTATCTCCGTTGGGTGTGTGCGTTTGAGTGAAAGCATTAATGAACACATCTGATATATATTACGTGATTTAGCAACAGGTCATCAAACAAACAGTCTGTATTTTTTCCTCCCGTAGCAAAATAAAATAATGAACACAAGCTGTAGGCCTCCCTAATTGCCGACCGAAATCTATATCTGCACTACGAGAATGGAGATCACTTGAGAATGGACCCGCAGCTGGGCAATCCGTTCTCATTGAACTTAATGTGAAATAATAACTGCATAACTAAAGCACATTAAAGTAGCGCAAACTCATGAAGTATCTTTTTCAACCAGCTGTGTTCAAATGATTTAAAGGTGACTGTAAAGAGAATATACAGAACATTTAATGTCAGGTATATCTGTATATCGTCACTGTCGGGCAGAAACCTTGTATCTCCAAGTTTCACATTTGTGCGTTTCTTCACCAAGTAAAGCCCTGCTTCATCATACAAGGCTGTCGCACAAAAGTAGTGAAAACAGCCGATCTGCAAGCACACAACGCCTCGCGGTGCGAGGCGTTGTGCTTGTAGATCTGCTGTTTTCACTAGTTTAGTTCGTTTTTAAAATGATAAATACAAAACGAACGGTCTTGGACATACGAGGTTTCCACCCGACAACGACGATATGCATTAAGCCAATGGAAAGAATAAACAAATAGTGAGTCTGGGCTGGCCAGCACCCTGAACATACTGTCAGAGCCAAATAAATACACAGACATCCTCGCAAAAATAGACAAACAACAGTGCATTAGAAATGTTTTTGCAGGGATTTTGTTCCAATCCTGTTTTCTGCCCACAAGTAAGGGGAAACAGACCGCAAACTGAGCTGCTGGCATCCATCGTCCAAAAACATGAGGCTAGTGCCACCCGAGCCAACCGGGGAAGTTTGATAAACACTGTGGCCACACGCCTTCCATATTAGCAAAACCTAGCTGCAGCCAACCCTAAAAACTGAAAGTTCTACTGTTTTATCTCTACCTGGTGTGTGTGTGTGTGTGTGTGTGTGTGTGTGTGCATGTGTTTTGACATTATTGCTTTGTTTGCTATGTGGCCAGGAGGCTACGAACAGGAGTCCGTTTAAAAGTAAAGTTCCTCCTGCTATTATTAATTTCTATTTTACAGTGACAGAAAATAATTAAGGGAGTGATACTTGGTGTTAAAAGATAATCCCAAAAGAGTGCACAGCGATGTTCCTGAATATAACATATGATGTTGAGAAGTGAACTAATAGAAGAGTTAGGCTTATATGTCAGTGAACCAAATTATGTCATATTTATTTTAATTTGCCAGTCATAATGGCAGCATTTTACACAGTTTAGACAGTGATATCACTCGACAGGCTGTAAAGTAGGGAGTAACTCTGTAATTGGGCAAAAATAGATACCTACGTATACAGCAGAATTAACCACAAGCCCTTTGTACTTCATTGTACAGCGAATAGCAAGAATAGCCAAACTACAATCCCCACGACATGTCGCGATGCGACATGACTTGTTTATCTGTTATTTTTGCAAAGTTTTCACCTATAATGACATGCCCAAAATAGGGAAGCCAGGTTGAAAGTGGTTAACAAGTGGGCTGCACCCTGCAGTGACCAATGTGGCCTGTCGACCTCTTTGGATCGCATGTGCCCGGCAGTACCTCAGCTTTTCGGGGTCTCAGTGTCCCTCACCATGCACCTGAGTAGGGGGTCCAAGAAGACAAGCTCAAACTCACGGGTGCATCTATTGGTCTCGGGGTTCCTCATCCCAAAGTATCCCACGGGGCAGGAGGCCAGGCACACTCCTATCTGCCGAATGTCGTTGCGTTCCAGGAAGATGAACAGCTTGGGCTTACATTTCACGCAGCCATTATACTCAGAGCAGCGGTCGCAGCCTTTGGGGCAAGATGGCAGCACCTCTGGGCTAACTGTTGGAAAGATAAAGTAAAAGAGAGGGAGGCGTTGGGGGGGGGGGGGGGGGGGGGGGGTTGTACAGGAACAGAGAGCATCATTACCAAACGGCATATTATGGGGTATCGTCAACCAGGGATGGGACGATATGCGATTATCGTTTATCGTGATAAAAAACACTCATGATAATCGTATCGTGGAGATTTAATTTATCGTGAAATCGTCCTCCGTTATGCACTGGGAACAATTCACCTTTTATTTGACGAGCTGCATATCCGGTACCACTTTATTGTTAAAAGGCACTAATATACGTACTTGATACAGTCTTTTTTTCACTCTCTATCAAATGTCTTTGACAAAAAATAGACGATCTTACAAGCTCACAACACGTTGCAGCGCGACACGTTGTGAGCTTGTAGATCAGCTATTTTTTTGGCATAAAGTTCCTGGATAATGGATTTTGATTATCGCGAAAATATCGTAAATCGCGATTTCTTTTGTCACAATAATCGTGATATGAAATGTTCATATCGTCCCATCCCTATGCTATCATCAACCTCAGTTGACCATCTTCAGCCTGAGGTTGTTGTTTTTTTTTTCATGGGAAAATGAAACAAAGACTGTCAGTTTCTGTGGTGCCAGTAAAGAACAACATCAGGGCACGTTTCTCATTTTTTGCAGGCAGCGTTGGCCATAAACCTGCCAGCGCTTTATCACCCCAACTAGCAGGGGTTAATGTTTGCAGCTTAATCTAACCAGGGGCCATGCCAAACCTCTTTGTTTGAACAGTTACTCACTGTTTACTTGAAACTGCTCGCCAGAGATCCTCAACAGATTCTCAGTTTGGAGAAACCCGAGTGTTTGGAACTGACAGTCCGCCAAGGTCCATTCAAAATCAGGCACTGACATCGCACAGCCACCATATGGCCAGCTAGCGTCAATCACAAAATAATGATTCTGGGAATGCCCAATAACAATGGGGGGTGCGTAACACACCAATGTAATTATGTGCAAAACCCTCTCTGTGCTTCTGTACAGCGCCGCAGCTCAGCATGTGGCGAGACCTTTTCAGTAATAGTGTGTAAAAGCCGAATAGAGCAACTCACTGACCCTTCAAACTCTAGACATACCACAGCCGTACTTACACTTAACCACCATGTAAGAACCATACTTTATATCCCAATTGCCTCATCTTCCAGAAAAGCAAAGAGATTGTACGCATAGTCAGTAATCTTAAGTTATTGCCGGGGAAAAGCGTGTCAAAGTGCACATCCTGTTTCTAGGGGCCGTTGGGTGCCGAAACTGCAGTCATCAGAGTTTGATTTACAGTCCTGTGCGGTATCGTCTCTAAATATATACACACTCACACGGCAACACATCCATCCATCTGTCTCCGTCAGATAAGTTGAATGGTTGAAGCGTTTAAAAAAAAAGGTTCTCCCGGCGTGAATCGATTACACCATGTCTGAGTCACGGTGCTCTCAGATGCAGGAGGAGCAGTTACAGACATGTCCTTATCGCTGCGGTAATAATGATAATAGTAATAATGATCCATGGTATAATATTTAACCGCCAGTAGGGAGGGGTGTTAGGCTATGAATTTGGAAAATGTGGTGTTGCAAACAGTCTCTGACCCTTTGGCTGCTCAGGAGAGAGAGAGAGTTCATGCGGTCTGGAGTGCGAGGAGGAGCAGAGAAACACACTCTGCTCCAGAGAGAGAAGATGGTCTCGGTTTGATCTCCGCATTCCATCGTTAGAAAATGGGCAAACAAACACAGCTTTTGCAGCAGTCTGGTAACAGCAGAGGACCGGCCAAGCAAATGTGCAGACAAGTGGTTTAGCAAAGCAGTCAAGGACGGTTAAAGGAAGCAATTGTTTACAATTTTCATATTTCATTTACTATACATCTTTGGTTTCAAATCTCTGGGCACTGTAAATGAAAGAGGTGTACAATTCTGACTGTCATTATACATGACATCTGCTGAAAATAGCCAATCTACAAATTCACTCTGCTATTCCCGGCATGCCACACCATTGTATGATGAAGTCTAAAAGCGCTTTAGAGAATCATTCCAGAGCATTGAATTAATTGGACTGTAACATAGCAACTTCTCACTATAATAATAACCCGTGCTGCCCATCGCCATGTTTGTGGTTGGCACAGGCCTGCATCTGTTGCTGTGACCAATCGTGGTTCAATATAAATTCCGCTTCATTGAGCTGGCATTCCCTGAAAGCTGCTCGTGTGCCGAGAAGCAATTGCCTCGAAACCTGACAATAACTCCCAAGCACAGAGATTCACCCCGGGTCTGACGCCATGAGGTCGCTAGCAAGTAAACACTTTCTATGGGTGCGTATCGTCGTTGTCGGGTGGAAACCTTGTATGTCCAAAACCATTTTAAAAATGATTTAAACTAGTGAAAACAGCCGATCTACAAGCACACAACGCCTCGCACCGCGAGGCATTGTGTGCTTGTAGATCTGCTGTTTGCACCACCTTTGTGCGACTGTCTTGTATGATGAAGCAGGGATTTACTTTGTGAAAGAACATACAAATTTAAAACTTGGAGATACGAGGTTTCCACCCGACAACGACGATATAGAGCCAGAACAATTCTTACAACAGCACAAGGCAGCACGTCTCGTCTGGGTTCTGAAAACCATCAGACAGGTAGCCTCCTCATCCCACTAACTTCCCCCAGAGAGAGAGACTGACGCAGAGAAAGCCATGGTTCAGGAAGGTGAGTCCATTGAAAATCTCACTATAAACAATCTTAATACCCATAAAAGCTTAACATAAACCGAGAAAGGCATAATCATAAAAAAGAGGAAGATAGGCGAGCTATTCGGGGTGAGTGACTTAAAGTGGAGCCTACATCACCATAACGCCGTGGCAAAATAAATCAGAATGATGAGGAAAACAAACAAGACGTGCCTGTTAAATGTTTATAAGAACTCCACCACCGTGACACAGACCACAGAAGAGGAAGGCGGAAAGGCCGAAGAGTCCGAAAATCAGAAAAGAGAGAGTGGGGAGAAAATGTTTTGTGGAGCGAATTTTAACCAAATGAACTACTGGCGTCCCTACTCTGGGAATGTCAAAACAGACGAACATAGCCATGCTATATATACTATAAGTTCTGTGCATTAGGCGATAATAGCCGATATGTAAACTATAAAAGATGCGATGTGTCGTGAGCTTGTTGATCAGCTATTTTCCCTATTTCATGTACAACAAAATATATATGCGGTTGAAAAGGTTAAACGGTTTACTTCACGTCACGGTTTAAAAAGTACTCACTCCGTCTGTGTCTCCTGGCCTTGGGGAGCGTGACAACATCGCTGTGACCCATGGAGCTGAGGAAGACCAGCGCCAGCGCTGCCAGTCCCAGCTGCATAGTCCCTGCTGCCGTCCCGGCCGCGCGGGGTTCCCCCCCGAGCAGCCAGCCGGACCACGCAGGGGGAACCCCCCCCCCCCTGCTCTGACAGGTGGAACTCTTTTGCCTAGTGCTGCTGGTGCCGAGGACCGCCGGCCGCTGCTGCTACCCTTCCCTCTGGGTCGCTCTCTCGTCTCCCTTGGTCTGCTCTTTCTTGTTGTTGTCCCTCTCCTTCCTCCGTTGTCCCTCTCCTCTCCTCTCCTCTACTGGCTGGCACTGCGTCCGCGGCTCCGCTGGAGGGCGGAGGGCGATGCCGCCGCGGCTGCGAGAGGTCCCGACAGGTCCGGGGCGCGACGAGCCATCGTCGCCTCTGTAGCAGCGGCCCGAATGGGAAAGAAGCTGAGGTGTTGATGCGGGGAGGGGACGGTGGGAAGGGGAGGGCTGTTGTGCTGTTGTGGGGGTCAGAAGTATAGTGTGGAAGGGGTTGCCTTGGATGATGAACGGAGCAGTGGTGGTGGAGGAGGAGAGGAGAGGAGAGGAGAAGAACTGAGGGGGGAATGAAAGGAGAGGAGAGAATGGGGCGGTTCTGACGCTTCAACCCATGAAGCTAGTGGCGGGCTGGCAGGGGAGCAGGTAGCCTGTCGTCGGTGCTGACGCCGGCGAGAGTTTGGTGTGAGTGAGAGACTGAGCTCAGGAGCATGTGTCTTATTAAAGATGCTCTGAGGAGGCACAAGAGGGAGGGTCACGAGGGGGGGGGAGCAGACAGGGGAAAGCCTGACGGAGATAGGTTCTGGGCTCCTATGCGTGACAACGCATCTGCCTCTGCCAGGACCTGCCGGGGAGAGAAAGAGGGAGGAAACACACACACACACACACACACACACACACATGCGTGCACGCGCGCGCGCGCACACACAGGCACACACACACACGCAGGCAACAGAGTTGAGGGAGAAGGGAGGTGGAGTGGGTGGGAAGTAATGGGGTGAGAAAAACAATGAAACATAAACTCTAAACGCTATGCCATTAAATCAGCATGACAAAGGGATAGTGATATCTTGGCAAAAACTGGACGTTTTCGAAACAGCTATGACTTGATATCAATACCAGTTATTGAAACCTGCAGAGATTTGAATTCTTATCCCGAAACGAGCAAGTAATAGACTCTGTTATCGGGGAAATAACTGCAACTAGATTACACTATGTTGAATAATACTAATGAAGTATGATAGAATGTGCTCCGTTCACAGAGAACTGTCAGTTTGAAGCACAGAACTCTTGACTGCTCCCCTCCAAACACCAGCCACAGCGCAAGGAAACCAAAAGCCACAAATGTTCTTACAGTAGGCAATGAAGGCACCTCTCCAAGCAGTATTCAAACATGCTTATTCTATAGCGTGATAGAATAAGCATGTTTATTCTATTCCTATACAATGATGAAAGTGCCGCACATACCCAACTCTCTCTGGGAAATGAGAAACACACTTGGACTAGAGGAGCTCGTCATATTTGGAGCTGAGATCTCTTCAGATAGTGTCAAACGCTGCCTATATTTACAGCTCTTGTGTGAAGAGGACACACAGTACATGTTGGGATCGCGGCAACGGGGGGTCCTCCCTCGCGGCTTGATAAAGAAAAACAGGGCCATATTTGGCCGTTGAGCCGGTTGTGGCTCCGAATCATGCAAAGGACAATGCCATTTGGTACAACATTCCAAGAGAAAACATTGTGTTCTATGAAACTAATGAACAAAGATTACCATGCTAAACTTTTTATAAGCTCTTCTGCTGTTCTGCCAAAGCAACCAATGTGCATTCTCGTTTCATGGTGTGGTCTATACTAGTGAATCATGCAAAGGACAATGCCATTTGGTACAACATTCCAAGAGACAACATTGTGTTCTCTATGAAACAAATTAACAAAAATGACCATGCTAATCTTTTTATGAGCTCTTCTTGTTCTGCCAAAGCAATTGACTTTTAAACGCCAAAATCCAAGAACAAGAGAATTGTTGTAATGCAGATGTCAACCATAAGCTAAAAGAATGTAACAGATGAACGAAAGAGCCTGATATTGTCCAGGAACCCTCTCATTCTCTAAATGGGTGTCAACGTTAAAATGGGCGAGGAGGGATTTGTACAAGACAACTTGTCTTGCTATTGTGAAATGTTAAAAATGTGAGATGGGATGCTATTAATTACAATCACTGGTCGGTCCATCATCCCTAATATGAGCATACTGGAGTATCTCTCTGGGAGGAAGCTCCAAGAGCACAGAGACTGCTAACTGTGGCTTTGTTCTGTAGCCCATCCATGTGGAACTAGTCAAAAAGCTACAGTACACACACACGCACACACACACACACACACACACACACACACACACACACACACACACACACACACACACACACACACACACACACACACACAGTTCTTGAACGCATCCATTTCCAAGGGTTGAGATAAAGTTCCTCAGATTTAAGTCTTCTTTTAGGTAACTACTCTGCTATGCCAAGTACTGTATCTCTGAGAAGGAACCAAATGGGAGACAAGGTTTCTTTATTGCCCCTACACACTGCCCCACAATTCAGCCTCTCCTATTTGGGAAGCACCACAGACTTTTTGTTCCCCTAACTGGAAGTTTGTTTGCCTCGTGGAGCTTTAACGAGAAAAGGATTTCTATGACACCTCTCGGTTAATGTCATATTTACTGAGAAGAGCCAGAAACGTCAAGCGGCCTGTCGTTCTCTGCACCTGTTTGTTCGCTGAGAGAGTGATGCTTGGCAAGAGGGACATGCTATATGGCTGTGGACCAGTCGGAACACAATATTTCTGGGGCTGAGTAACTCAGGATATGTGTCAGAGCCTCTTTCATAAACCAGCACTCCCACGAGACCGTGCAACCTGCCAAAGAGCCCACCTCGGCCCTTCCATATCTGCTGTCATAGCATAGAGAAAGGAGACACGAACAGGCTGTGGATTACCAGGGAATACACCAGGTCATAGACTAGAGCCTCCTGGTTGGTATACTCTCTGACCCCCCCATCCAGGGACGTGCTGGCCGGACAACTCCCGAAAGGCCGGTTCATTCCCGGCTGGCCATTAGGAAAAAATTAAAAATAAAATGTCGGCCTTCGTTCCATTTTGGGGGCTGGGCGGCCAACAAAGTAAATCGTCACTGTCGGTCAGAAACCTCGTATCTCCAAGTTTAAAATGTGTAAATTTTTTCGCAAAGCAAAGCCCTGCTTCATCATACAAGGCCGGCACACAAAAGTAGTGAAAACAGCAGATCTACAAGCACACAATGCCTCACAATGCCTCGCGGTGCGAGGCGTTGTGTGCTTGTAGATCGGCTGTTTTCACTAGTTTAAATCATTTTTAAAATGATAAATACAAAACAAACGGTTTTGGACATACAAGGTTTCCACTCGACAACAACGAAATATAACTCATGTAATTGGCCCACTGGCTTGTCACTTGTCATGATCTGAAATGGCTTTGAGTAGCAGCAGCGCTATAGAGAGATCTCTCTCTGTAGTGCGCAATGAGGGCCTCTCCAACTCATTTTCCCGGGCTGAATCAGGGGCCCAGCACGTCTCTGCCCCCATCCATCGTATGTTTCATTATTTAACGATGCTAAAGATACCCATCTTTTGGCCACGCTACATCATGCGTGGTCATCTTACGGAGCCACCATGGGAACACTGTGGCAACACCGTGGCACCTTTCTGTGTTTTGAAAGATCTCTGTCTCTGCTCCCTCATCCATTAAAACAGCCACATGCACTGTGTCCCTTTCCTCACCATTGGCCCCATTCAGCTCGACCCAATGAAAGCCAAGCCGGGCTCATCAAATAGTCAGGAGATTAAATTGCCTGCTTTGTAAGTCCTAAGTTTGATCTATCAATTATTCAAGCAACTGAAAGGGAGCTCCCACACTGGGAATTTGTTGAACCTGAGAAGGTGCCACCTTAGAGTCACGCAACCTGCCCATGAACTTTTTCCCTTAAAGTAGTGAACGTATTGGGTTGCTCACACAGATTCATGCAACTGAAATACATAAATAAATAAAAAGCAAACACACAAACACACGCACGCACGCACGCACACACACACACAGACACACACACACACACAGGCACACACACACACACACACACACACACACAAACACAAACGCACACACACACACACACACACACACACACACACACACACACACACACACACACACACAGGCTATACTGTCTTTTTGAGCGGTGGTCACACCGTGTGTGTGTGTGTCCGGCCGTCCGGCCGTCCGGCCGTCCGTGTCTGTATGTAGCCTCAAGGCTGCAGTACCTTTTCTGACCACACATGTTAAGGGAGGGGCGCTGTTGTTCTCACACACACAAACACACACACACACACACACACACACACACACACACACACACACACACACACACACACACACACACACACACACAGGGGGGAAGGGTGGGTCAGCATGTGTGGTCAAGTATTATTATTATTATTAACAAACTGAATGTTTTAGGGTCAAATAAATTAGAGTGTGTGAAGAAACTACAGCATTGTAAAGCACACTAACCCCGCTGCACCCACCCAGTAGTGCTGTTGCACAGCCTCCACGACCACCGCTCAGTTCACACGGGTGTGATTTTTAAGTACAGGTGGAAATCCTTCAGTTGCGCCTGACTCAAAAGACATTTACTGTCTGAGCCTGCTGTGAAAGAAAGGTAGCAGTGGCACTTCAACAAGTGTGAGCAGCACACAGCAAAATTCTGAGACCAAATCAACCCTCAGAATGTCGCTGTGCGTGACACCAGTGAACCAACAAGAATGAATGCAAGCGTACCGTTCCGTCATTTCAAGCACCCAAAATTCAGAGTACATGTTTTTGTCCCCCCCGTGGTACCCCCCCAAAAATTAAGAGACAAAAAGCAGGAGCAAAGCATCTTCTGCTACTACTTGTGGCTTTGATCTACAACTCCTTTTTTTAAATTAAATTAATGTGAAGTGGCTCCTGCAGCATGGATGGACGCACCAAAGTCCGCGTTCTGCGGTACAAAAGCACAGGCAAAAGCAAAGCCACAGGGGTTACTGGGTTAGTGTGTTGAATTTACACCTGCTTTAGAGAACAACTAACAACTCTGTTGGATTCATTTCCATTTCTTACACACCCTTATCTCTACATAAAAGCCACGAGATGTGTTGTTGATAGCCCGGACATACCGAGGAGATAATGTGGGGAAAAAACCCAAGCAAGAAAGAGGGGCATGTTACACATTAAACCTGCCGTCCCATTCTCAAAAATAACCTGAGGCTATATCAAAAATAGCATTTCTACAAGTTTGTCGATCGCCTATTTTCACCATGTGATGCCATCATACAGCTAAGTATATACCAGACATAAGTGGTTAAGTGGAACATCGGTCTTTATCCGTCTTCTGGTCATGCTTGGCCACACTCGGCCCGGCTGAGCATCCTATCAACACCCTGTAATCTAAACCAGAGGCTAGTAGGTAGCTGTACCCTGGCTGACTGTGCACAGTGCAGACGTGTGCAGAGAAACACCTGGCTGGAGTCTGGACCCCACCGGTGTGCTACACGGGCAGGGGTGGACAGAGTAACTCAACCCCAGTACTTGAGTCCTCCTCCTGGTCAAAACATTACTCAACTATAAGTGAAAGTTGCTCTGTCAAATTTGTCTCCAGTTAAAGTACTGGATAAAATATTTGCTTGTATTCAAAAGAAGCACTACATACTACTACTGCATATCAAAATACTTTTGTTTTCAAGTTTTCAAAAAAGAAAGAAAAAAAAGAAAAAGCAATATTAATAAAAATAGCAGATCTACAAACTCACAGCATGTGACATTGTGATGCATTATTATATTAGAAATAGGGCTTAAGTGGTTAATTAATAATTTGTCAAAAGTACAATAGTTGTCTTTGAAATGTAGTGGCTATCCAAAAACACAAATGCTCATGTACAGATACCTCAAGAGTAAATGCACTCTAGTAGTTACTGTCACCACTACTGGAGTTATAGACCTTTATGTAATCCCTTGTGCTGCTGTGAGCATACATGCATGATGATGGCACAGCATGCTAACTATTAGAGCTGCACACACAGCTACTCCTTTGGGGACAATGGAAAACCAAGTGGGGACATCCACCTGTCCTCTTGCCAGCACACTGTAGGCCTATATCTCCTCATGTTATTTGTTCATCCCTCTAAATCATTGGTTCTCAAAGTGGGGTTCCGGGGACCCCAGGGGTCCTTGACAGAGTTCCAGGGGGTCCCCATGCATGATAGTTAGGAACCAAATGGACCCTCACGGGTATGTAACTCGGAGAGTGTACAAATGGAGCCAAATGGACCCTTTATATAAATTGGGGTTTCAGAGATATATAAATGCCATTAAGTGGGGGTCCGTCGCCTAAAGCATGTCAAACTCTTCTTGAAATGAAAAAGGATGCAGAACCACTGCTAGAGCCGTAGAAAATCTTCTTTTATGGGGGTCCCTGGCATATCTTTTCAAATGGGGGTCCGCGGGCTAATAAGTGTCAATTTGGGGGTCCTTGACATGAAACGGTTTGAGAGCCAAATCTCCATGCATTGGCCTACATCTATAAATCTAAAGAGAGACAGAGAAACGTATGGATTGATGGATGTATCATGGACAGACAGACAGACAGACAGACAGACAGTCAGACAGACAGACAGACAGACAGACAGACAGACAGACAGACAGACAGACAGACAGACAGACAGTGGGTGGGCAGACTGTAGCTGAGAGTAAGGAAAGAATGAGGGTGCATCATTCCCTCTCCACACTCCACAGCTCAGTCATAGGCTATTATAATGAACTGTCAAATTGCCGCCACTCATCATGATGTGCCAGAATAAATCAGCCTATCCATTTAGACTAGACTACTTGCACTCGGTTCTCTAAATTGGCTATAGATGAGAATTCAACTGAAAGCCAAACTACACTGTCTGCAGAAGATAATAAACTTAGACTGTCTCAAGTTTCATGTTATCTTTATATCGTTGTATTAAAAACAAATGCTGAGAATTTGAATTTGCGAATGTGCTGTAGGCTAGTAGTAAATCTACATGAAAAGCAATTAGACTACTAATGATAATGATGACAAAAAGGCTGACATTTATAATAAGTAGTCTAATTATGGACCTCACACTAGCTGTCACAAATATGGTTAATTAAAATAGTATTTTTTCAATTATGGGAATCCGTGCGAAATATTAATTTGAAGAGATATAACCCACCTGCGCTGCGAGATCCTTCAATAGCAGTCCAGAGTGGTCGGAGCTTAATTCCCTTTTTTTATAAGGGAAAATCCGTAACTTGTTTGGTTATACAAATAACTCCTCCTACATGATACCTCCATTTGAGCTGCAGGGAAAGACGTGCATTTTTGTTGCATTGCATGAGACAAATGATGTTTCGCGTTATTTTATCACAATATCAAAATCGCCCACTCAGACCCACCAAAAAGAAAAAAAGGAAAAAAAGAAAAGAAAACGCGCAGTGAATTCAAAATAAGCAACACAAAATAATAATTAAAATAATAATAAAATAAACGTGTTCCGAAAAGTTTTAAATGTAGGCCTAGTTATTTTTTGGTTGTTTTTTGTCAGAGTTCTTTTGTAGTGACGCTCTTGCAAGTAGCTTTTTCCACATGAATCCACTTTGAGCGTGTGGTCACAAAAAGCCGTGATATTTGCATCCTACCACTGGCCTGGTCCCAATGCCTGGCCCCGCCCACCCGGCCACCCCTCACTGAGAGAATGATGAAAAACCTGCGCTGGATCTGATCTGGACCTTTAAATTATCAACTCATCAGTGCACTGAGTGCAGTCAGTGGTGGAAAAAGACAAGTAGGCTACTCAAGTAAAAGTATCAATACTGCAATGAAGAAATACTCTACAGTAAGTTTGGAACTCAACATTTAGCCTACTTGAGCATAATTTTTATATCCATACTTTTGTATGTAAAATGTACTTAAATCAAAGTACCAAAAGTAAAAGTAGCTCATTTAGGAATGTCCTATTTCAAGTTTTCAAATGTATAGGCCTACAAATCTTTGGAAAATAGCAGATCTACAAGCTCAAAACAATGTTTTTGATTGACTGAAGAATTTATTAAGTTTGCAATAGAAAAAAGTACAGTTTCATGACAGCACAACTCACTGGTACAAGGTCTACTAAAAGGAGATCCTAGAAAGCCAAGGCTTATATTTCCACAGGAACCACACTTTATGTAGGCTATCTCACAGATATAACATTGAAAGACAGATGGATAGAACATAGCACTGTATCTATAGGATAACATCAATTTCAAAAACAGAAAAAGCATAACATCAAATGGCAGAAAAAAGGGGGGTGGGAGCGTGGGGGCTTAGTCTATTTACAAGTCACGAGCAGCGCCGCCTGAAGGTGACTTTTCATACCAAAAGTGGCTTTATGGAAACGCCACTAATGTGAGCTTGTAGATCGTATTTTGAAATGGCCAAATGAATATAGGGTTGAAGTGTTTAATGTAGGCCTATGTTTTGTAGGCCTACATTGTAATCAATCAACAAAGTAACTATACGTTTTCAAAATAATTGTAGTGGATTAAATACCTCAAGTAATACCTCAAAATTGTACAGTGTAAGTTATTTACACACACCTAATATATGTCTCCTGAATGATTGTTAAAAAGGTATGGTAGGCTGCTTTCAGTTTAAACCTTGAAACAGTTTTGAAACTTATTAAAGGAGTTTATTATTTGGTGTGGTTTATCATAACTTTGGAATCTGGCCATCACCAATAGGCCTAGATGGAAATACATAAGATAGGTTTGGTTGAGAATTGGTTCGTTGTTGAGGACAGCATGCTGTCCTCAACAACCAATTTAGGCTACCAATTTATTTTTTATTATGTTTTGATTGATGTTTTTCTTTTTTTTTTTTTACATAAATTCATACATTAGAATGTGAATTTAAGGATAAAACACGGAAAAGCTCAGGAGCTTATTTCCATTCTGCCATGTGCCAGTGCCATGTGTTTTATTTTCTACACAGAGACACACAGGAAAATGAAACCACATAGTCGGGGAGCCACAGTCCCAAAAGCTCAAAGGATAGGGTTTTACCTGTGACGTCATGACATACTTTTTAATTTTTTTTTTCTATTCATTTGGTCATTAACACATCGGGTGCCCAGAATTATTCAACGTTTAATTTGCTGGTGCCCATGGCAACCCGCCATTTTACCTACCTTCGAAGTACTGGTGAGAAAAGTAATCCGAGTAAATGTAATCCCAGTATGTTTATTTCACGAAAATCTTTTCTTTCAGTTAGGACCGTTTTTTATCAATTCTAAGCCACAGTGTTTGTGTTACGGCCGGTAGAAGAGGCCGCCGTTTTGAGAAAAAAACGAAAAAAGGAAAAGAATCCGGAGAAAACTGCATTTTTGTGCAGCCGCTAAACAGGAAGTCAACGCGACAGACAGCACGTCCTGGTGACGTGATTTCGCGCTGCATGTTGGGAAATGGAGTTTGTTTCATCACCGCGGTGCCAAGTGCAGTAGCTACAGTACAGTATAGTTTACTGTACAACACGTCAACGCGTCGTTGGGCACACGTAGACATCAAAGAGATTGGCGCGTTGACACCACATGGGCGTTTAATGTGTTAAGCTACACAGAATGAGAGGCCAGTGTGGTGGGTCGTAGACCGTCGCACAGTGTGATGAGACGCAGCCCCAGCCTGAAGCCTCAAAAGTCTAGTATCTGCTCTCGTTCCATAGGGATGTCCCTTTGGAGTGATGGTTAAGATATTGGACTTTCACGCGGGAGACCTGGGTTTGAAACCGGGTGGGGAGGTTTGGATCACCTCCGTTACATTGGTGCCGTGACCCGGATCCGGCTTCCCTAGGAGGAAGTCAAAGGGGGGGTGAGTGTGGTGGTGGGTCGTAGACCGTCGCACAGTGTGATGAGACGCAGCCCCAGCCTGAAGCCTCAAAAGTCTAGTATCTGCTCTCGTTCCATAGGGATGTCCCTTTGGAGTGATGGTTAAGATATTGGACTTTCACGCGGGAGACCTGGGTTTGAAACAGGGTGGGGAGGTTCGGATCACCTCCGTTACACCTGCTCTGCCGGAAACATTGCGGAAAAAAGTTATGGCCATTTGTATCACTGTCCCATCGCATCGACTTCTAGCCTAAGGAATGTTTTTCATGCAAAACAAATGCTTGCAATGGATTCAGAATCATGAAGAACCCACATGCTACTTAAAGCAGATTTCTTTTTGTATTATTTTCCTGTATAGTGACGTCGATGGGACTTTTTCTTTTTCGCAATGTTTCCGGCAGAGCAGGCCTCTCATTCTGTGTACCTTATTGACCAAATTAATAGAAAAAACAAAAATAAAAAGTATGTTATGACATCACAGGTCCTCTCAAATTTTGGGCCTATGGCTCCCCGGCTAACAATAAATACAACCATTTCCATAGGCGACTATACCTATAGCCTATAGGCCTACTAACTAGGGAAAAAAAAGAAGAAAAAAAAACAGCCCTGGGGCACTAGAAATGGAACCTGCAACATCTCAACTAATTGATGAGCCAGTTCTTTATGGAGGACTTGAATGTTGACAGCAGCCAGTCACTCATGTCTCATCCTTTGAACCCAGTTTAAAAAGAAAATAAGACAAACAATCTGCATTGAGATATTATTCATTTAGGGGCAGCATAGCTCAGGGGTAGAGAAACCGTCATTAGAGCACGAAGGGTTCCCAGTTTGAATCCGGGCTCCCCCTGAGTTCATGTCGAAGAGTCCTTGAGCAAGACTCTGAACCCCTAGTTGCTCCCGGTGAGCAGATTGGTGCCTTGCATGGTTTCCTCTGCCATCGGTGTATGAATGTAATGTACAATCTATGCCTTGGATAAAAGCGCTATATGAATGCACCATTTACCATAATATATATATTAGCTAAATGACTTCCAAGTTGACATACAGTAACCTTACATAAGGTCAGATCCAACTTTAAATGTTTCAGAATCAGCTTTATTGTCACATCACAGGTTTACAGAAGTAAAGAAGTGGGTGAAATTCCCTTTTGTGCATTCCAATCGTGTTCTTATCCCTCTTTATCCCTTGCGTGCTATTCACCAATGGTCCTACCGGTAAGCATCATTTTCGAATTAGTTTTGGCATAGCCTACCACATTTTGTTTGGTAATAACCAGAACCATATAAACCAATCCAGCTTGGCAACCAATTACCTTTAATGGTCCTTAATAACGGTCAGTGAACACACACATACCTGGGCACATAATAGCCTTAAAATCTCACTACTTCTCTAAATGTATGGAAGGGGAGGGGGGTGTATAAGGCCTTAAAAGTTGATTGATAACTGTAAATGGCTTAGAAATTGAACGAACATGGGACACAATGCATTTTCAACCAACTGTAACTTGATTGATTGGTTGACTGATTGATTGATTGATTGATTGATTGATTGATTGATTGATTGATTGATTGATTGATTGATGATAGAAGACTTTATTAGAAGTTTGCATATAGGATAAGGTACAGTTCCATGACAGTACAGTTCACTGGTACAAGGTCAACTAAAAGGATAAGCCCAAGAAAGCCTATGACTTGTTTCAATTGAGATCCTTTTTTAAACTCCTACAACATTGAATGACAGACAGATAGAACACAATACTATGCAGAAGATAAACACAATGCAAAATAAATGGTATTTACAATAGAAAGGTCAGGGGGAGTATCATCGAGCCGCCTCTAAGTGGATTCTCAGTGCCGTTTTAAAGGAAGGTAGGGATTTACATTCCTATAAGGCCTTCGGTAGGTGTTAGCAGGAGAACGCATTTGACCCTTTTTTGTGTAAAACCTGGTTTGGACGTGATCTTTGGCTTTGGCTATGAGCTTGGAACTGAACTCCAGAATGAATGGCCCACCCTCCCTCTCCATTACCAATTTCACATAACCTCATTATGTTCATTTGGGGATTACAGTGACTTTTAAAGTACGATGACCATTTAGAGCTGCAAATCCTGGAAACAAATGCGTGAAAAGCATTACGAGATAGACTACTGGATGAACTGGATTTGATGTATCGTGCTGAATGATTTATTATGAGAATTAAGTTACAGTGATTCAGCCTGTAATTATTTTTTCTTCTGCTCTGCTCGCCAACATGTGAGCACAGCCAGCATGCATACTGAAAACAACATATCATGGTTTCATAGTGATATTGACTAGCAGTGGATTTGAGCTATCATCGCTCATGTCAGCATTGATAGATAGAAAGATAGATGTATAGATATAAGAAATTTATAAAACTTCAGGCAGTTTGATAATGTAGGTTTTCAGCTATATTTGCTGATTATTTTAGGTAACAAAATGTGAGTTGTTTGTTGGCCATGTTATTTAGTCAGTAAAGTTTCATTGACAACTTGGCAGAGCAGCAACAGTATAAGAAAAATCAGGCTTGAGACAACTTTTATTTTATGTTCCAGGTTTTATTTACTGTATTATTGCACTGTGGCGTAAATTATGCGCATAAATGGGTCTTTACAAACAAAGGTGGTCAACTATACACATTCATATGAAAATGACTAGGACGTTTCCGTTAATTTACAGTAATTTAACATTTCAAGAGGTTTCAAAACATGTATAGACTACTTGCTGTGGAATTAATTTTAGACATTCATGCTTATCTCCAACATCAGAATTCAAAAATCCTTGTGACATGCAAATCTGGATATCTATCCACAAATTAGTCATGCACACCACAGTGTTTTTGTTAAACGCTTGATGACTGCAAATACCATTTATGATCTCTGCAAACTAATGTCAGCAAGCCCCCAAAAAATGCTGCTATTTTCACAATGAGCCAAAAGAGACAGCAAATGACAAGCAACTGTAACCTTTTGAGAGTTGGCCAGCTTGCGTCCATAGTTCTCAAAGCACTTCAAGTGACTGCACTGGCCATTAGGAGTCAGGCGGACATCCACTGGAATCTGCATCTCCGTGCATGGGAGTGCCACACTTTGCTCACGCCTGCCAAGAGGCGTCCCAGGGGAGCCCTAAAAGTGAACCAGACAGTCTTTTTTGTCAGATGTAAGATGCTTATGCATGCAAATATTACAAAATAGACTTTATTAAGGTCGTAATTTCTGTCGTAGTCTATAAGCCAATGGTAGTTAAGGGCAATGTAATACCTCCAGGGTAGACTGCAGCCAGTTTAATGAGGAACCTGGGGATTAATGATGTCTAATGATAGGTTTATGACTCCAGATTCAGACTGTTCGCAACAGCGTGAACATCCAAGTAAAAAATATGGGCGTTCTTCTTATCCACTTCAAGAAAAAGGGAAAATAATATCTACCCCAAAATAAGAAATGATAATGCATGCGCACGCTAAATTCTAATAAAACATCTCAATTGTTCACCATTTGAACCACGGTTACTATAAATGTTTGCGACAAGTCTGTTTTCATCCCGTTATACTTGGGAAACACATTTTAGAGCCCCATGCTCTCTTGGCATCCTTAAATGATCTAGGGATGGCAATGTCGGTTGGTCAGTCGGTTCAGACCATTTTGGTCACATATAGGGATTTATCACATGAACCCTACGGCCCTATTCTGGAGCAAACACTATAGGCGAAAAATAACAGCTCTACATGCGTTGCGACGCCGACTAGTGTTTTGAGCTTGTAGATCAGCACATTTTGGTGAAGATATATTATTGTAGCGTGAAAACAGGAGGGGGCCTAGTAAAGAGCCCTGGGGGACTCTGGTCAACTAAGTTTATAGTGTAAGGGTGCGGTCGGTCACACTGAACTTTGAATCTGTCTATGCGGTGTAGTCTGCCAATGCTTTTCAATGTGTCTGTTGCCATTTGCGGATTTACGCAAAAAAAAACAACAACGCTCAGTTCCAATGGAAGGTACCCTAAGTGATTTAAGGGGCAGCACGGACTGTCAATTCCATTGATCTTTCAGTGTGTTTTTAGCTGGATATCTCCAGGCGTTATTATTGGATTGCATTCAACTGTGCTGAATTATAGGTCATGGGGGCAAGGAAGAACTGATTGTGTAGGTGTAGATGCTCGACAAAGCTGGGCCCGGATGCACCATGGTTGATTCGAACCCACAACCCCGGCGGTAGTGGGCAGGCACTTTACCACTGCACCACCCGAGCGCCAGAACTGATGACTATTAACATTTGGCCAAAGACGGGTGTGGCAGGGGTGTGGCTTCTAATAGAAATACATGCTAAATTACCATATTGGGTCTGGCATGCCTGTTTAGCTTATTGACTACTAATATATTTTCCAAAGCATACTGGGGTTTGGTTGCTCTGTTTTAAAATGAATTTCTTTGAGGTATGAAAATTACCAATCACAAGCAGGGACATGCTTGCGATTTGTAATCCAACAGTTATTGTGCCAAAATGTATTGTTATTTTTTGACAACCATGTGAAGCAATTAATCGCAAAATGGTCTATGTTTTGTTAGCAAAAGCTGTGAGTGGACAAAGAAGTGTTTACACTTTAAATTCCAAACTGATTCACGCAACACCATAAAACCTTGTGTAAAGGTTGGTCATGGGGCAAGGAAGCCTGGGTGTGGGGCCATGGCTACTCAAACAAATGCATAAAATGTTGTGTTCATTCCAGTTGGGAACTGTGGGAAGTTTCCGACCTGGAACTTCCTACTTCCCACGTCAGAAAGTTCAAGTGGTTGAGGTTGGAACAAAACGGATGCCCGAAATAAGCTTGTTTGGCTGCATTCACAACATACGCTATAACAACTTAACCTGATCCTGCTGTATTTGGTACACGCGTAAATAGAAACTTGAAAGTCAGATTAAAGGCACAAAACATGCTGCTATTTCTTGTTCAAACCTTTCACTATGAATGCTGTGAGGTTGCTTATTGTGTTTACACGTCACCGCATTCTTGGAGAGGCTCTGAGGAAGCCCAGATTTTCCGATCACGGCTTGAGTAGAAGGGACTTTAATGTGTTCCCACTTGGCATGAAGACACCCTTACTTCCGAATAGATTCATATTACACAAGGAAACTTTGTGTGTATCAGGCAAACTCTACATTATCAAAAGATATGGAGCTGCTGAGAGCTCATTTCTAGCCGTAGCCAGGGAACAAATATAGGGCTGAAGTGTCCGACATAAGGATATTATCGTCACTGTCGGGCAGAAACCTTGTATCTCCAAGTTTCAAATGTGCATGTTTTTTTGCGATGTAAAGCCTCGCTTCATCACACAAGGCCGTCGCACAAAAGTAGTGAAAATAGCTCGTAGATCGGCTGTTTTCACTAGTCTAAATCATTTTTAAAATGAACGGTATTTGGACATACAAAGTTTCCACCCGACAACGACGATATAATTTGTATCTTGACAAGACTGTCAAGATTGCGAAGTGCAAAGAACAGAGGGTACACAGCATTCTCCAGTGGAGAAAACAGGTCGACCTGACGGTGACAGAAGCGTGTCCAGACGTGCTCCAACACCTCGACATGGAGGGTCCACAGTCTCCACACCTCACAGTGGGGGGTTCCTCTGGACAGAAGATCTGCTCCCCGATTCTACAACCACAGCACATGGGTTGCTGAGAGGGAAAGGAGATGCTGGTTGCTCCACACAATGAATTTGTGAGCTAACTTGTGCAACCTTCCCTTCTGGTTGTTTGACACAATATATATCCGTATATACCTCCCATAGAGGGACTGATGGAGCTCGAGACACACATCCAGTAGTTCTGAAATGTGTATGCCCAGTCGCCAACTTCTGCCATACATGGCTCCCCAGTCTTGCAGATGGCATCTGTGGGGACCACTCAACTTCACTTGGGTGGCCATAGCTGAGTGGTTAGTGAGCTCGCCAATGGGGAATCAGAGCTGTACGATTATTCCAGGCCAGGCCAGCAATGTGTCGAAGTGTCCCTGAGCAAGACACCTAACCCCTAATTGTTCCCCCCTCTGTGCTCCTCTGTGGGCAGCAATCAGCTGGGTGAAGCTGAAAACTGAAATTGGGATAAGCTATGTGTATGTAAAATAAAACTCCCCGGGGGAGAGAATACATACACATTCAAGACAGACATTACGGTATGGCAGTCTCCATGAGGCCAGCGATCCGCCGACAAAGGCCGATTCTCAATACCCGTTCTTGTCTGTACTTCCGTCCTCGCGAGCTTGTGAACGTCGTGCCCAAGTACTGTTCCAATCCTCAAGTTCGCATTAGACCAAGTAGAGACCAAATACCCCTATGTGAACTTGATCTGTCCGATCCTCCCACTTTACCAAGTCTGCTCTGGAGAGACAGGAGTAACTGGAGGAAAAGATGGCGGCGGAGTCTGTGCTGCTGCGCAGATTGGGAGTTACTTGTGGGAGTTGGGAGTTACTTGTGTCGAATGGGAGTTACTTTTGTGGGAAAGGTCTTCGATAGTGCTGGGAGAGAGAACCAGCGGCTCGCCGCTCCACTGGCATCCGTCTTTGGGTTTGGGGTCTCGGCCGCGGACTGCCTCCAGGTACCCCTGCCTTGGCGATATAACAGGGGATATGGGGATGTATAGAGAGAGAGAACCAGGGGCACGGGGCGGCAGCCGTTCCACTCCTATCCGACTTGGTGGTCTGCGATACGAGCCACTCGGCCGTCCCACGCCGCGTGGGATGGCTGAGTGGCTCGTATCGCGGACCACCTCTGCCCTTCGGGGACACCTGGAGGTATCGTGGAGCTCCGGGGACCTCCTGGCGGCGCCGCGCTACACCCTGTGTAGCCGGGAAAATGACCCTTCTAACGGGGTGGCTCACGGACGGCGCCCGGGGACCATCGCTCCGGGGGACCACCGGACGGACGCAAATGTGGTCGCACCGCTGCGGAGGACCACTGCCACTGCAGCCCCTGGTTCTCTCTCTCTATATCTGCATGTCCCCCTGTTATATAGCCAGGGGTCCCTGGAGGTGGTCCACGGCACGTGTGCCACTCGTCGGTCCAAGGCTGATCGAGGCGGCCCCAAAGTCGACCACAGTAACAGTAAAATGAGCCCCCGACCCCCGTCCAAAATTCGTTGCGCATTAAGTAGTGTAATTACGGTAGAAACTGCGAGTGGAGCGGCGAGCCGCTGGTCATAGGCTCTTGGCAGGTTTTCCCACGCCCATTCGAAGACCACACGCCACGCCCCTCACGCCACGCCCATTCGAAGACAACACGCCACGCCCATCTGCGCCCATCTGCGCAGATGACTGCCTCAAGTTAGTCATACTTGGCTCTGGAGCTGACTCTCGCAGACTTTTCACACTAAATTACCCAGAATGCCTTTCTCCTTTTCTTTTTGTTTCAGGCAGGCTGTACACTGATACATGTAATGCTGCCCTCTGCAGGCAAGGCCAGAATGCCTTTCAAGTGGCATCACAGCATAAAAATTAAGCGTCTGGCTGCGTTCATTCCTACAATGGCGGAGGGCAACAATACTCCAGAGATAGTTATATTATGTAATTAAATTGACCTAAAATATAGGCTACACTTTTATGAACAGGCACAGCTCTTTCAGTATATCATATTTTGTTTTATTGGAATTCCCCTTAAAGCCCTGAGACGTGGGTGCATTTAATGAAGAGTATTTTAGATGTTATAGGCTACTGTAGCTGACTTTATTTTAAGAGGCTAGTCATTTAATGAAGAGTAGCCTACATGTTATAGACTTTATTTTAAGAGGCTAGTCATTATTACATGTTTGCCAGTCGCGGTAGGAACGGCATAATACAACAATACAATAACCAGGTTTGTACACTCAGTGGGCTGTATTATAATTAATAGACCTAATATAGGCTATTCATATGCATATTTCTATATGCTATTCTGGATATAACAGTAGATGGTATAGGTTAACATTTATAAAAAGGAAAGAATAAAAAGAGCCAGTGTTGCTGTTATTTTGTTTGTTTTTTTATAGTATGATTAGTTGTAAACTGCACAATAAGCACATTTTAAACAAAATAACAGATCTACAAGCTATGAGACGCGTTCATAGCTTGTAGACCTGCTCCGCACATATTCACAGAAACGCGCAGTGGAAATATGCTGAAGCAAGCTGAGATGGTGACATAATGGAGTATGCTGCTGTTCAAATAGAGCATCGCAGTGAGGTGTCGGAAGCAAGCTGGCCATATGCTCCTGTAGAACCCCCGAGTATGTATGCAATCACTCTAGTTTTATTAAAAACACGTTTTAATCAAGATCGCACGGAGAAGAACTGCATTTCCCATGCTGCTAAACGTAAAAACGACGTCTGTGATTGGTCTAGCTTCTTCTTCTTTCACATATCTTGCGGTTACCGCGGAAGTAGCTTACTGCCCCCTGTCTGCCCGGCAGATTATTGCACATCAGCAGAACTGCGTGAGCGAATACTTTCTTTTACAAATATGATGCACTGTGTTAAAGATGACGATAAGAGAGTCCACAGAGATGACAATCACTACATTTCAGGCCATATGCTGGCCTGGACAACTAAACTGAGCGTGATTTAAGGGCTGTATTTCAGGAAACAACAACAACATTCGCAAGGCATTCTGGGAGTGTAGTTTCCGCGATTTTAAAAATAATGATGTACACAGTCTTGTACCCTGTCCTTTTTTTCAGCTTTCTAATTAATCTTTGCATTCAAAAAAATGTGAATATTGACATGATCCCTCTCCAGCCGAGGTGGCTTTGTCCAAGGCTTAAAAACGTTTAAATAAATACTTTATGAAATGTCTATGGAAGAAATGAATGCGGAAAACGCTTCCAACACCAGAGTGAGGACGGGGTGGGGCTTCAACTGCGATGCTCTATATAGCTGAACTATCCCCAGACCTATCATACTCCTGTCCTCACGTCCTCGGAAGTCCCTGCTCCAGAGGAGAACTTGCAAGTCTGAACTCCCAAGGGCGCAAGTCTGTGCTTCCCAAGTTCGGGTACTGAGAATCAGTCAAAGTCTGTCAGAGACCGTATGTGTCTCATGAAACAATGCCAGACAATCGGTAAACAATCCTACCCTGTCTGATGTCAGGCCGGCCCTGAAATGTACAGAATTTAGAACAATCTATGAATTGGAGTTTTGTGCAAAGCGGGTCCCTCCCGTAAACCAATCATAGCCAATGGAATATCGGAATGGAATATGAGAAATCTGACAGATACATCTCAATCACATAACTACAGAGATAATATGTACTGATTGCATGAGGTTTGGACAAAATCTGTTAGGAGTTGAAAAAATAGTTTTGCAGGCCGATTTTTGGGGATGGAGGTTTTTTTGGTATACTGAGAGTGTGCATGCCAAGTTTCATGCTGGTTGGTCCAGTGGTGAACAAGATTAGCTGCTCACAGTCAGACAGACAGACAGACAGACAGACAGACAGACAGACAGACGGACGGACGGACGGACGGACGGACGAACGGACGGACGGACGGACGGACGGACAGACAGACAGACAGATGGACAGACAGACAGACTCACAGGAGCGAAAACATAACTGATCAACCTGACGGACAGACAGACAGATGGACAGACAGACTCACAGGAGCGAAAACATAACTGATCAACCTGGCGGGGATAATAAAACTATGCACCAGATTTTCAATTAAATCTTTTAATCAAATATCTTCATGTCAAAACCTTTTGAGGAAGGCTAGGGGCAGGGCAGGAATTTCATGGAGGCCATGCAGGCCATGGCCCTCAGTTTGGCCTTGTGCCCCTAAAAACAAAGGCTTGAGGCCACACTGGCCTTAATGCCCCAGCTGACTGTACCACTGTCTCCTCTATCTTTCTTGTCATTATGTAAACGGTAGACACCGATGTCTCTTTTCTTGTCATGTAGACACCAGTGTCTTTTGTTGAGATTATGAAATCTTAAACTGCCCAGAGTCCCCAACTTTAAACCAATCCAGTGACTTTGATTGGTGCTGGGCTGAGCATGGATCAGATTGTAAATACCATCATTTATCTATTTCACTGCAGATTAGGTTATCATCCCTAACCCTTAAATTCAACAAATTCTTTCATTGGACTGAAATCGTGTTTTATTCATGGCCTTCCTGCCCTGGCATTTGTGCCCTCAAAAAATGGACAACACCAAAGGCCAAGTGTCCTTGCCCCTAAAATAACAAAATTCCAGGCCTGGCTAGGAGACATAGACAGTAACATATTGCAGTGATGCTTTGATACTAATGTTCTCGAGGAGATACTGAAACTAATCTAGTAGGCTTAAGGATTTCAGTACATTTATGTCGACAGTTGGGTCAGGGATTTTTATCTACGGGTATTTATTTATTTTTAAGCAACAATAAAACTTCAAGCTCTGAGTATCATTCTTAAAGACTGGCCTGTACTGAGAAATTTGAGATCACTCAGACTTGAGTGAATTATGTTCCTTCTAGTCTGGGATCTTTATTTACGGGTATTCATGTATTTTTAACAACAATAAATCTTCAAGATGTTCTGATATGAGTATCATTCTGAAAGACTGGCATGTGCTGATACATTTTAGATCAGGTATGTTCCTTGTAGGCAATGTGATTTTTAAATGATGTTTAAAGTCTCTGACAAAGGCTGTTGAAGTTAAACAATACAATTATATTATCCTGATTGGCCCTTTTACTTGTCAAATTCTATAGTAGCCTTTCAGTTGTAAACCAGAATGCCAATTAAGTCATCCATATGTTATATGTGTGGATGACTGAGTCCATTATTTTCTGTAAGTAAGTCTGTAATCTTACCTGTGGTCACTTTTTTGAAATATTGACTTTTCTTGTTTGATACTGTAGACTACAGTACGAATCACATTTTCAACAACATTAGTCTTGTGTGATTTGTGACTTTTGTATGGTTTGCTAAAGTCTCCAGGAGTCCTTTTCTCATAGTTCAACACGTTTCTCCCACATTTCATTACTTGCTAATGTCTGGTCCTCACTGAGGCTTTCTGTGAAGCCAGCTATCTGCCCAGTCATCTGTGCAGAAATCCATGACCCTGTGTTATCATATCCAGGGAACACACAAATTGTAACTCGGTTACCACGCTCACTTTGAATTACACGGATGCGGTGCTGATCTGGCTGGATTAACTGCCAGCGGGTGGATTAGCATCTCTGCTTGGCAGTGCCAGTAGACTTTGAAAGTTGTGTTTGAAAGTTGGTATAGAAACAGTTAATACTACAGTATACCGCATACTGCGCATAGCATTAGCAGTTGATACATAATGTATAATGTGAGGCATAATGTACAGTCAGAAGATGGATGATATTGGGAAAATAACAGAACGCAGAATACCTTGATTGACCAATCAGAATCAAGTTTTCAACAACAGAGCCGTGCAGTCATAGTGTTTGGGCCTACTGGTCCTGGAGTGTACCCACCAACCTGGGTTCCCTGCAGTCTTACTGTATGTCAAACCTGTTGTCTCCTTGGCGTCAAATTGGACAATGCGAACTCGATGAACAGGTAAATGCTGTGGTCAGATCCAGCTTTTATCATCTGAGGCTGCTTCAAGTCTATGCTTTCTTTTAATGATTTTGAACGTGTTATTCATGCTATTATTTCTACATTTGGACTACTGTAATGCATTTAGTGTTGGCTTAAACCAAGCCTCCATTGCATGTCTGCAGTTGGTCCAAAATGCTGTGCAGTGGTTGACACTAAGGTCTCAGAGGCACTTGCCCGTCAGGCAAGTACAGGTCTTGTTCCACTTGCCCGAAGGTCATCCCCACTTGCCCGAAAAGTAAATTGTCCATTATAAAATGATACTGTAGGTAAGATTTTAATTACCTCTCAATTTAACACTTATTTCTTTACTTTCTGGGGCTGTGCGCTAAAAAAAATGTCATATCTCAATACCTTCAAATCCAAATGCCTACCTAGCTATGATTGAATATCGAAATGGTTTCACGCTTGTTACATTCCACAGACCAGAAGACAGAGCGCACTGGCCACGTTCAGGTGTTTAGACAGATATCTTGAGTTGTGTTTATAGACGGCTGTGTCCTCTCTCAAATGAGCACTTGCCCATGCGGGCAACCTGAAATCAAACTTCACCTGCCCGAAGGTTTTATTTACCTGCCGGGGGCAGGTGGGCAAGCCTTAGTGTCAATGCCTGCTGCGGCATTACACCCATTCTGGCTTCACTTCACTGGCTCCCTGTTTGCTTCTGAATTTATTTCAAGACTGTATTGTTTGTTTTAAAATCACCTCAGTATCTCTCTGAACTTAATATAGAGGTTCTGGCTTGATAAAAGCCTGGCTCAATAAGCAGGATCGATATGGTGCTCATTATCAATACAAATTAACTACTGGTGATTATCTATCGCAGGGGTCTTCAACGTTTTCAGGCCAAGGACCCCTTAGTTGAGAGAGAGATGAAGCAGGGACCCCCACAACCTGTTCATAGATTCCATATAGTTTCATCGTTTGACAGCATGCACGATCATCAGTGTATTTTAGATTCATGTCAATTTGGGTTTTCAGATATTGAACCACTTGAACCGTCAATACTTCATACACTTGACCTTTCACTCTGTACTTAGTTTGCTCTTTTCCCCCTTGTAACCGAAGCTCTTTGCTAAAAATAGCCAATCTACAAGCTTGGTTGTGAGCTTGTAGATCTGCTATTTTTGGCTAAAGTTCTCAGAATATGGACACTATAGGGTTCAAGTTGTTAATATAAAAAAGGGAGAGAAAAAAAAAACGTTCTACCACTCAAAGATTTGGAGGACCCAGTGTAGTAACTCTGAGGACCCCCTAGGGGTCCCGGACCCCCTGTTGAAGATCCCTGATCTTTCGCAAATATATAAGGGAAGAGGAAGGTTGAGTAGAGGCTGCCGTGTTCTTCCCCATTTCCTTAGTTTTGGATCTAAAATAACTTGGTTCACTAGTAAGAGACCACACCTCTATTCAAGTTTAACATATTTTATTGAACGACAAGGGGAATGGATGAATGAGGGAAGGATGAGGAACCCAGGTAGGGCGAGACTCAGAGTGGAGGTGTAGTCTCGGGAGAGGACGGCCATCGATGCTCACTCGGGGGGCGGTAGTCTCTGCTCCGACAATGCCCCCTGGGTTCCTGGAAAAGATTGAGAAAAAAAAAGTGGATGAGAAGGGCGAGAATTGAGGAGAAGGAAGTAGCTGGGTGGATACGAAAGCAGTAAGAACACAAACTGCAAACTTGCGCCTTAAGTAGGCCATGTATGGCCTACTTGTGCGCCAGCAGAGCGCCAGCAGAGCGTGCTCACCACTGGCATCACCACTGGCGATGCCAGTGACATAACAACTGGCATCGCCAGGAATGCTGGTCCCTCATTGGCTGTTAATGATGACGTTGCCAGAAATGCTGGTCCCTGATTGGGCTACGGGGCTTAAACAAAGAAGGACATCGACATACATACCCAGCCGATCGCAGTACTTGCGTGCTCTGCTGGTGCAAGTAATAACTAGACAAGACGCAATTGGAAATTTCAAGTGTGGTTGCTGACATGACTATATTCTGCAGTAAGCTAACTGTCATGTGAAGCTCGACCAATTGATTCCCTATTGATTCCCACTCCCATTGATTCCCTATTGATTCCCACTCCCATTGATTCCATCAATTTCCAATGGCAGCGGAAAAGTTACCCTGTAAATAAAGTTTCCCCAGTACTATAATGTGTTGCCCTGTTGGGCAACCACACTAACTAGAAAAGATGCAATTGGAAATTGCAAGTGTGGTTGCTTATTTATTGTCTGGATAGCCAGAACGTCACCACCCCCCCGGCCCCATACAACCCCCATAGAACTCAACTACCGGTACACTATACCTACACCAATCAGAATCAGACTTACTCTGTAAAATGGTGACGTCACCGAGAATGCTGCTCCCTGATTGTCTATGTCAGAGGTTCACAAACCTTTTGGGCTCGGGGCACCCCTTTTTTTCTTTTTCATCTGAGACACCCCTACATTATATTCCTAAATGTCCAAATAAATTTCAAATATTATCAAATTATCTCGCGGCACCCCTGGACTGCCGTCGCGGCACCCCAGGGTGCCCCATCACCCACTTTGAAAACCCCTGGTCTCTGTAGACCGTAATAATGTTGCTGCTTCCTGATTGGCTATGTTGACCGTAATAATGTTGCTGCTTCTGGCAACTACTGGCCCTACTGGCAACCACACTAACAAGTAAGTGACAGCTGGCAGGTGTATTTATAGTGTGATGATTGGTGATAGTGTGTGGGAGTGGCTCTGATAAGCAGAGGGTGGTCTCCACTCCTGAACCTACGTTGTATACAGCTCCCTAATATATATTTTCTATTTATTTATTTCAAAATTTGGTTTTGGAAAATGTTTTGTAGTTATAATACAATTTTGTACTTAAGCAAAAAATCTGGTTCACCATCATTCTACAGTAGAATAAACCAATTTGATAAATCAGTGTTAGGTATCAGGAACTGAAGAGAACAATGGTGGAATTCCTTTCAAGAAAGTCAGACAAAAACATTGCATTGTGAGACTGAGGCAAAATAAATCACACTGTGCTTTGTCTGCGTGCCTATGTCTGCAGGCATCTTAGCATGACTACTTTGCTGAATTGCCATGGAGTTCTGAAATTACGCAATATAATTGCAGATTTGCCATAATAAAATAATTCTCCGATGTTCTACAAACAGCAGATGACAGAGCATCTCGATATTGGACTTTGACACGAAGGGGGGATAATCACCGTCCGTCCGACACACACACACACACACACACGTTGCAAAGGAGTTATAATTGAACACAGGAAAATGATTGTGGACCACTTCTGTCATCGAGTGTATGACCGATTCTTCTTTTCCGTTCACACTGTGCACAAGGGCGTCACAAGGGGGGGGGGGGGGGGGGGGGTGGGACTGAGTTACTAGGGCCCAAGGTGGAGGGGCCTTATTATTTTGTACTTTAGCTATTGAAAGATAGCAGATTTACAAGCTCACAGCGCAGCACCGCGAGTGCCACGCTGCGAGCTTGTAGATCTGCTATTTCTTTTGTTAAGTTGTGAAAATGCATGCAAATCTACGAATATAAGTATTTTTTAAGCGAACATTATTTTGTAACTCAAATTTTGCTTCTGGGTTGGGGGGGGGGGGGGGGGGGGGTCCCTGAAACTAAATATGTTGAGATGGGGGTCCGTGGCCAAATACATATAATTTTGGGTGTCCTTCACATGAACAAGTTTGAGCACCACTGACAAAAAAAAAAATCAAGATAAAAAAAAAAAATAGCAGATCTGCAGATCTACCTATGAAGAACATTCATGAGGGGCCCGCAGTGAATCCTTGTACCCAGGGCCCAGAATTTGGTGCGACACACTGACTGTGCAACGTCACGCCCACTGTGCTGCGTGCTGTGTGTGTGCGGGCTGTAAGCCATGATGGTCTCGACAGGGTGTGATGCAGACACAGTAATCCCCTCTGGGGGTCCACACATTGTCCACAGTGACCATGATAGATCAACGGAGGTATGCAGCATTGGCAAAAACGTTAATCTTCCCTGTTATTTTCTTTTTCCTTTATGTTAATGTTATACTGCCCCCCCGCCACCACTCCAGCTCCAGAGATAACAAGTTATCTCTCCATTACCCTAATTCAAATATGTATATGGCCATGGCTGATTGGATTTGGGACATCAGCAGGTCAGGGTCAGAGGAGGTGAGCTGAAAATAATTAATTATTAAGTCTATGATATTATGTAATTGACATACAGTATATCAGTGCTTCTCAAACTAGCGGACCCATTTTCAAAGAAATTCCATAAATTCGAGAAAAAAGCAAGCAGTGAAAATAGCGGCTACAAGCTCCTTTTGTGTTCCAGGGAGAAATTAAATTTTCAAGCTAAAATGTTTGGGAACCACTGACATAGATTGTTAACCTCTTAAACTCCCTGCAAGCCAAATGACGCCATATAGGGATGATCTTGACAAATGACGTCATATGGACTTCTTTTTTTTGACAGGATTATTGTTATTGTTTGCAATGTTAGTTGAAATATGAGCATATAAGGTTATATTCTGGGACATATCTGACTAGTTATGATGATATTTATCTGGCCTTGATCGGACCCTCTTTGATTAATCCAGGACATCTGTTTTCGTGGGCAGGATTTATGTTGGTTGAAATCAGGTGATATTCTTGGCCAGATCTGACTAGTCATGGTTTGACTTGATCTGGCCCCAATCAAGACGTCACTGATTGGTCCAGGTCCTGACCGTGCTTGCTGGGTTCGGGATACAGCAGTATGCTTCATTGGCCGGGGTCCGAAGGGGTATAAAGTATATTACGTAGGTCCACTCCTCTTATCCGTCTATACCAAGCTTGTGAGCTTTGTTGGACAATGTTTGCCCCAGAATAGAGACTGTAGGGTTCATGTGTTTCTAAAGCAGACTGTCTGGTCTGAATATAGATATACTGTGCATGTCTGCCATTTGAATTGACATATTTCTGGCTATGAGTTATGCATAAGCACACCCAAGAAGTCTTACTTAAGATGAGACTGTGGTATAGATAGGGTGATTCAGGGGGTCTGGAATGTTCTGAAGAAGAGCTTGATTCAGGGCAGATAACATACACGGACCATGGATGTCTGCCACGTCAGAAGATGGCAGGTATAAAAATGTACACTTACCAGCCCCAAGATCAATAGCAAAAAAACGCAGACCAACACATTCCATTCAGGCTCAATTACGTTTCATGCATTTCAGCCATATGCCTCAAGGAATAACTAAAAATTTTGTTTTAAGGTGTACAGTCATTACCAATGCTAATGCAAACCACATTTTGCTCGGTAAATGTGTGATTGGCCTTGCTGAGTTTACACAGGAAAGGAATCCCCTCGTGCTTTTATGTTTCCGGATTTTTGTCTTGCTCCACATGCTTTGACTGGTCTCCTATCCAGCTGCTGTAGTAGTTTGCTGCTAATCATTCCCAGAGGTGTTATAGATATATCAACAATGGTTTCGGAGTCAGTGATCATTCTTGTCTATAATGAACAATCTCTCAGGGTTATTAGTACGTGGTTTTCAAACTCATTGTGCCAAATTCTTCACACCAATGGGAACAAACCTCACTGAATGCCCGTATTCCTATCCGTGCAAAAATCTCCCAAATTCATGTGATAACTCTGTTTTCACTCTGTAAACATTAATTTGTATTTACTAATGCCAAGTATAACCACTTACGGCCTATTTAATAGTTTACTTTCATAAAGTCACATTGTGACCTGCTGTGAGCTTATTTTTTCTAGTAATTTATTTAAAAAAACTACATCAATTTATATGAATGATTATGATGATGATGAATATTATTTATAATAATAATTTAGCATTTTCACCTATGACATGAGTGTAGAATTTGCCTCTGTATTTGGGAAATAATGGTGCTGATATAGTACGTTAAAATTCATAACTTATTTTACAGTTTTACAGTATTACAATAATAGTGTGGTTGTCACCACACCAGTGTTCCTCTGCACACCATTTGGGACACACTGTATCATTTGATTGTGGAGGAAAGTAGTCTCAATCGTGTTGTCGATGATGATGATGACAGTACTTTATTTGTATTTTTATTTTATTTTTAACTGAAAGTTGTGAAACTGCTAATCTGAACCTTGACGTGAATCTGAAATGTGGGGTTCCTCAGGCAGGCACCGGTCCAAGGCGAGAGAAGGCAAGTCCATATTTGGGTCTGCACGCTATTTATGGCCACCTGAGTACCCATAAACATGGTCTGCGCTGCAATTAATCACACCAATTTATTCATCATCAAATATCCACTCCGATTGAGAACACTCAAATAAAATCTGTCCTGTCAAGCCGAATAGAAGACCTATGTGGAACACAAAAAATGTTATGGGAAGCTTTTTTCTTTGAAACCCTTCCCATTGCTTCAGAAGTAAAGATTGATCACATTGGAAACAATGTGCCCAGATACTTAGCCACTGCCAACATGTGTTTGCCATATTGGTTTTCAAATCAACAGCCGCACCTTATATTCATACACGCAAGGCTTGTGCTCTCGTCGATTGCTCATTACTCTTTACGGCCCACATAGCCTGCGTACTATACATACCTTACCCTAACCTGACACCTTTAAAGTATGCTCCCTTCTGACTGTGAACGTAGCGCCAGGATGCCAACTACCTGTGAGATTTCATGAAGCTCACGCCGCTTTCTGTCAAGAGGTTTGGTGCTTTTGCCACTGCTGATTAGAGAACTTCTTTCTTCTTTCTCAGATTGCTGTATCAAAATATGTCACGCAAGGAAGGCCCTCACGGCAAGTGATTTAGGATCTTGTGCGGGCTTGTTATATGGTTGTGTGTTTTTTTTAAGGAATAATCTCTCTGTTTTATTATGCTGTAGAATGCCTTTTCGTTTCTTTTAAAAATTCCCCGTGCCGTTTCTTCCGCGGAGATGTTGAAACATTTTATGTGTTATTCTCAGACAATTTAAACCAGGTGAGCGGAAGGCTCTAAGGTTTCAAACCCACGCGAAATAGTTGAGAGAAAAATCTCTCGGAGCAAACAAATTCAATTTATTCTCCACAAAGGATCCGAAATACTTCTCAGCAATTTGATCTTGGCCTACAACGTTTGAATTAAGTTAAAGTGAAGTTGTTGAGTTTTTGTTGGTTTCTTTTTGTTCCTAGCCAAGGTCAGCTCAGACCAGGTGAAAGACAGTCTAGTGTGGTGAAGAAGTAAGCCGTGCCACTGGAACAGAGTCTCTGGGCCAGGCAGCCCTGCAAATGAAAGAGGCCGGCGAATATAAGAGGTACTTAGCTCGACCACAGCACATGTTCATGGGACCCAGATGTGAAAGTTAGACACTGGTGCGGCGATTCTCAAATGGTGCGCCGAGGCACACCGGTGCACCGTGAGACAAGTCCAGGTGTGGCTTGGGATTTTGTGACGTTCACATAATACGTTGTTAATTGTTTATTATATGAGTAGGCCTACTGTGTGCACGCTTATTTCCCAATACAGAAGCATATTCCATACCCTAAAATAAATATTTTTTTCAAAACCACTTTCGTTATTTGAATGTAACGTTTTATTTTGTAAAAAATTATGAAAAATAGCTAAAATGTGGCCCAGGCGGCCAGGATAGCGGTCCGGGCATCTAGACTGCTGATGCAGCCTGACAGCGTCATGGGTTCGACTCCCGATCCTGGCGACCTTTGCTGCGTTCTTTCTCTCACCATTTCCTGTCAGTCTACTATCTATCAATAAAAGGCAATGCGCGAGTTAGTTTGTAGAACGGTTCTTGTAACTACAGAAAGAAATACAGGTATCCCATGAGATACTGAATTTGAAAATTGTTGTAATAAAAGTTACTTCATTTATCTGAAAACTACATACACATTTTATGTAAAAAATCTATCTCAGGTTTGCTAATTATTTTTGCATTTCTGGGGGAAAGTAAAAAGCTTTTACAATGTAGATCATCTGCTTATTATTTATTTTACTCCCAAACAAGATATCTCCAAAAATTACTGGTTGAAATTCCAGGATAAACCCTACAGATTTTTGTGACCTCATGGCATCCTCTCATTAGTGTCACCCGATTTCCACAAAGGTCTAAGGAGCAGCACAGACTCTAGGGGCTGGTAACACAGCCTTTTAGAATCTCAGACAATGAGGGCCCATGTGCTGTATGCTTTAGATTTCAACCCAAACCTCTGTGGCAATATTAAAAGAATCAGTTCTGTGGTGGCATTTATAATGATTCATTCTTCACTGTTGGTATGCAACACTGGGCGTGTCTACATTTTATTGACATCGCCATGGCAAGGGTAAAGGTATTCTAAGGTGAACACGGCCATGGAAATTGATGCCATAAACCTGTGGTATTGCTTGGCAGAGGTACTATACTATCTGTATTAGTCAGGGGAACATAAAACAATACTTCTCACGATTTGATGGCAAATTGATGATGCTACACACAAATGCCAGTTAGCATTTAGACTTCATTGATCATAAAGAGAAACATGCAAAGTGAACCAACAAGTTGGCTCCGGTCGTTGCCGAGATTCCAGTCTCACATCACTAAATCATGCCCCCCCCCCACTCCAGAAGGTAGCATGAGACAAACCTCCAAGGCAAAGTTTTATGAATATGTTTATTTTACTTCATGTCTGCCTGCCTCTCATTCTGCAAGACTGTTCTTTTTGTAAATTAGTACAATATCTGCAATTGTCAGCTGTGTTGTTGTCTTTTGTACAATTGGCCTCAGGAAATTCTGGATGTGAGGAGAAGCTGATTACTTTGTTGAATTGCATTACCCGTGGCTGTACTCATACGTATCAAGTTATCAGTTATGTTGCCTGAGTGCCAATATGATTTAAACTGCCTCACTGTGTCTCAAATAGCATCTATAAAGTAACAGAGACCATTACATATTGAAATGAAAAGGACAGGAACATTTGGTTTGACCTTACATGGCAATTTCACTGAACCATAAAATAAATGAGGTGGAGATGTGCTTGTAAAGGAAATGGGTTGAGCATCTGGGATGCGGTCCTTGGTCCTAGCAGAGATTTTCATTGGATTTCCCTTCTTGTCTGGGCTGGCTATGACAGAGACCTAGAGGCCCTGTATTCTTGTCGCCTGTGTTAGACTCAGAACACAGCTCTGTAAAATATTTATATTGTCTAGGACCGTGGCCAAGGACCCCTTAGCTGACTACATTGTGTACAATTATGTTACATACAGATTCAACATTTTCATAGATTTCAATTTCAGACATTTAAACCCTCTGTACTTAGTAAGCATGACATTTGGCTCTGTACTTGGTTTGCTCCCCTTTCCCTCTACACCAGACCTCTTTGCAGAAAATATGTAGTAGGCTATTGGTTAATATTGAGTATTCACTTCCCCTTTCCAGAAACAACCAGAAACAACAATTAGGAACTGAGGTGGGTATCCTGCATGCATGCATGATGTGATTGACATCATTTCTAGCATTGGCATGCACATCGCTGTGGAAAGTTAGAGTTGTTTGGCTGCTTTTTATCTTTGTGACGTGTGTCTTTATAGCACATAATGACTGTTCTGATTATGTGTGAATCCATAACAATAATATTCTTCTTTTTGTACATATCAGCTTTGTTCTACACATAATTCAGCTTCAGTCTCTGGCTTTGCATCGCAGTGACAATCATAACTAATCATAACTAATAAGGGCGGCGATGGCACCGAGCTTAGGTGCACTTCACAATTTCAAATGTACTGTATGTATTGAAGATACTGTATGTATGATGTGTATTAGATATTATATATATATATATATATATATATATATATATATATATATATATTATGGTGATTATAATTTGTAGAGATTAGGTAAGTTGACAGCGCTTGTTTTGTTTTGTTTTGTTTAGACTTAAACTTTTTATAATTCTTTATAATGGTCTCACATTAGCTGCACTGAAAGATATGTTAGGGGCGGTGATTCACATGGGCTACATGAAATCAAACACAGACCTTTTCCACACAGTAAATCTCACAAAACATCAACTAAAACTTTAAATGACCTAAAATCGTGCTCAAGCTTGTGCCTAGGTGTGTTCTCACCGCTCTGAGCTGGCGTCGTAATGCATCGATAAAGCATGCAGCAAGTTCAAGTACAAGCATCCGGCCAGTACTAGTGATTGACTGCTTTCATGGACATGGATAAAGTCTAATCCGAGGTACATTTCCAGTGGGTACTGATATCCATTGGAAACCAATGAGCTTGTATCAGGCTATAGAATACCAGCACTCACGGATCCATAATCTTCTATTTACTAAGGACAAAAAAGACCTCTTTTTTTAAAGCCCGGGATGAATAGAAGATGATGGATTCGTGAGTGCATCCGAGTTTAAAAGATGGGAAGCTACAATACTTTTTCCTAATGGATATCAGCCCAGGGACACCAACACAACACCCTGCAACTTCTGATTCTCAAAGATGCTCAAATTACACACACACACACACACACACACACACACACACACACACACACACACACACACACACACACACACACACACACACACACACACACACACACACTGTGACACACACACACACACACACACACACACACACACACACACACACACACACACACACACACACACACACACACACACACACAACTTGAGAGTGTAAAAGAGTGTAAAATTAAACCAAATGGACCCCAATGGTTCATTTGGTTTCATTTTACACTCTCAAGAGGTTAAATGTTTAACATCTACATTACAGAAGTCTACACAATCAGAGGCTGTTTGCCATTTGCCTGTCATCTCTCCTATGTGTACCACATCAATACAGCGTGGAATTGTGGACAAAATCTAACCAACGATAAAACATTTTAATAAAATAAAAATCTACGTTTTGGGTCTGAGAGGCTAAATCTCATCAAATGGTGGTCCGTGGCTCAAAATGGACCTTGATATGAAACAGATTGAAAACCACTGTCCTATACATCTGATCCCTGCTCATGCACCCGTCTGTCTCTCTGAGCCGATCAGGTGAGGTGTGCACAAGACTTTGTTGTTTTCAGATCTTTGAGCTTTAAAACGTTCATTCAACAGCCTGGAGGGACACATCTGAAGACAATAATTAAAATAACATGTCTCGATTTGGCTGGAGCATAGCAGTTCGTGTATAGTTTCACTTTCCCTTTTTTTTCCCAACCTTTGCTTTCTCTTAACATTTCTCCATCTCTCTGCATCTCTCTCCCCGTCTCTCTTTCTGTCCTCCTCACGTTTTTTCTTTTTTTTTTTTTCCACGCAGGGGCGTCACACTGGGGGGGAAAGTTGGACTGAGTTACTAGGGCCCAAGGTGGAGGGGCCTTCATTATTTAGCTATTGAAAAATAGCAGATCTACAAGTTCACAGCGCAAGCTTGTAGATCTGCTATTTTTGTCAAAAAATGTGTGAAAATGTGTGCAAATCTTTGAATATGTGTATTTTTTTTTTTTATGTAAACATTTGTAACTCAAATTTTGCTTCTGGGGGGGTCCCTGGAACTAAATATTTTGAGATGGGGGTCCCTGGCCAAATACATATCATTTTGGGGGTCCTTCACATGAAAAGGTTTGAGCACCACTGACATCATAGAAACATAGGTTTTTCAAAAAACCTTAGAAGGATTTGAAATATTCAAAGACTTGCACACATTTTCACGATTTTTCAAAAATAGCAGATCTACAAGCTCGTGCCGCGCTGCGAGTTTGTAGATCTGCTATTTTTCAATGGTTTAAGCACAAAATGTGAGTGAATCCTTGTACCCAGGGCCCAGAATCTGGTGCGACACCCCTGCCTCCACGCATGATGCATGTATTACACAACTCCAGCCGTGCCTCTTCTCTCTGACCAATATTGTTTATGTTTCACTCGACCATGATTCTCCTCCCCTACAGATGTTCTGGAACTGCCCAGAGTGTTAATCACAAGTAATGTCCTCCATGGTGTAAAGGAGCCTGGCCTCCTCTCAATCTTCCTCCAGAAAAGCCTCTCTGTAAGGCCTGGAGTGTTTTTCCTCATCCAGAGGCTAATGAGTTCATCAACACTTTGCGCAGACAGGGGGCCCCTCAAGTATCTAAAAGCTGACTGGGCAGAAGACGATTTTGTGCATCATACGTCAAAAAGATTCTGGCATCACTTACTCGAACTTAGACGTTTGGATCTTTGTTGTTTTTGCTGAGGATTAAACTCGCAAGTATTCATGCCTCGTAGGTCTGTGAGACTTTCTGGGGGTTTCAAATAACGGTCTTCTATCAGTAAGCAAGTTTGAAGTAACTGTCAAGTTTCAGAAGGCCATTTGAAAAAGACAAGGCTACAGCTGAAGGTACAATTGCTGTCGTCTGGCCTCGTTGCTGCTGGCACTCCGGGAGTTTTGTTTTGATTTATTAACCCACTTAACACAGCTTGTAGATCTGCTATTTTTGAAAAAAGTCGTGAAAATGTGTGCAAATCTTTGGATATATGTGTTTTCAAAGCGAACGTTTGTAACTCAAATTTTGCTTCTGGGTGGTCCCTGGAACTAAATATTTTGAGATGGGGGTCCATGGCCAAATACATATCATTTTGGGGGTCCTTCACATGAAAAGGTTTGAGAACCACTGACATAGCAGTCTCTCAAGAACAGACTAACTGAGCTCCAGTTGAGTGAAAAGGACCTTTTCTTTGACGATGGTTGGCCAGATTGCTGACATGGAAACATAGGTTTTTCAAAAAACCTTAGAAGGATTCAAAAGACACTCATAGAATCGGGTCAAAATTATAATTTTCACGTTTTTTCAAAAATAGCAGATCTACATGCTCGCTGTGAGCTTGTATATCTGCTATTTTTCAATAGTTAAAGCATGAAATAATGATACACAATATAGTGTACCCGTTCTGAATGGGTTAAACCCCATATGGTTGAGTGGAGTCCCTCAGGGCTCTATGCCAGTATATTCTGTTTTCTGTTATTGTGGGGAAGGCCTTTGCTGCGTTGCGACACATCGTGAGCTTGTCGGATCTGCTGCTTTCAGCTAAAGCTCTCCCCACAATAGACGGAGGCTACAGGATTTAAGTGGTTTAAGTTAAACATTAATCAAGTACCTTCACTGCCAATTTTACCCATGGTTTTACAGACAAAGGCACTCATTTGCTCAAGCAAATGAGAGGTTTATATAGCCTAACACTTTGTTTGTGTGATAATGCATCATATAGTAAAAAACTAACAATGGAAACAGGGTTATAATGGAACATTGCGATGGAGCAGTCCTAATCAACTTTTCAATTTAAGCATTTTGCAGACCTGTTAAACACACCAGGGGTAAGTGATATTGGCAAGTTAAGGGTTTGAATAGCTACTGGATAATTCACTCTTTTCAAACCCACCGAAGCATGCAAGCTCAGTCACAACACAACTCCCAATAAAAAAAAGCCTGAAATTGAACACCCACACACAAATCGCTTCATATAAACAAAAGAATGCTAAACTCTTGTATAGGGTTATCATCTCCAGGTCACATTGCTCTCATACCTTCAGCGCATTCTACTGATGAATCATCAAAACAACTCTTCACGGCATATAGGCCTACAGGTATACCTGGCCTGTTAGTCATGGAGGCAAATGAAAAGCAATTATCCTGCCTACAGTGTTTTATAGATACAATGAGTAATTTAACTTGCACGTTTTAGGCAATCAAAATGACACCTGCGGCTGTGAAACATGCACGGAACTACACATTTCAAGAATCGCTTGACTGGTTACAGACAAGAAAACAAGTGAAGACAGCAGAAATGTTTTTTTGTTGTAAATCCCTAACGGTGCGGCCTGCCAATGTCAGAGCAAGGACACTGGATTGGTTCGCGTGACTCTACGAAATTGCCTTCAATTACATAAACTGTTTGCCTGAATGTCTGTTAGTTTGAATGGCAACCAGAAGCCACAGGTCTGATGCTCGCCATGCTTTTCTGAGCCATGTTTGGAGAGCTGCTCTGATTAAGTTTGAGCTGGCGAACGGGGGAACATTGAGGACAAAGCTCAGACGTTGTGGTTTGCTGGAATGTAGGAAGACACCCCTCTGGTTTTCAGTTGGCAACAGAATACTATACGGCCCTACACTGTGACACACATAAAAAAAAAAATAAGAAAATCCATTTTTGTGAGAAAATTTTACACAAACTTTGTTTGTGATGGTTTACCAGAGGGGGTCCTTTATTTCCAGCTTGTTTTCCCCCAGCGGTAGACCGACAGTCCACATCCAAGACATAATAATTGTATCACTTCACTGGAATCAGAGTAAGGAGGAAACTAATTGGAAATACAGGGATTACATTGGTAACATTTGGATTCGAATAATAGCTCGTGAATTGCCTAACAGATGTTACCACTGATGCCTGATGGCTCCACTTGGGAAGACAGCAGACAGGCACTTGTTTGCTCAATTTCGAGTGGTAGCATAACTTTGGCAGATGTTTACTAATTACAGTCCAGAGAGTCCCATAGTTTAGACTGGCATTTCTATGGCGAGCTGAAAATGAGCTGTGCTATTACGCAGCTATTAACGCAGTTTATTGTTCTCGAGGATAAACCATGGAAGCGTAGGGATCCTTTTGAAGTGGGCCTTGGTGCGTGTCATGCACATTTCCACCCGTCATCAAATCGTAAACACCGTTGACACTCAATAACTTGTTGTAGTAGGAGTGCCTCCAGATGGAATGAACGTGGCTGCTCTTTTTCATGCAGCGTCCAATGTACATCCAATCGCACAATGGCAGTATCCTCGCCGCCCTATCAAGGGCTGCCTTATTACTTGAGCTGATGCGAAATTCAATCACGTGTAACCACCTGGATTCAAATCCAGGTCTCCCACATTGTAAACCAAGGGGATCCTCAAGCCAAGGGTTACATTAGTATCTGCCTTTATTTTATACAGTGGAGATTGACAGGAAACAGGAGAGGGTCTGGGAGTGACACACAAAAAGGATCGCCGGGTTTGGGAATCGAACCCGGGACTCACTGTCTGTCAGACTGGCATCAGGCTGTTTCAATAATTAAAAACGGTATGAGCCTTTGACTTGATCACAAATAATAACGTATGGGGTAGAACAGTGGTTCTCAAAGAGGATTCCAGGGACTCTGTGGGTGCCTTTATGGGGGTCTAAATGGACCCATACAAATCTGTAACTCTAACAGCATACAAATGGAACCAAATGGACCCTAACGGGTCCATTTGGTTCCATTGGTACACTGTCAGGGGAGACCTTGAAATGTGAAAGTTTGAGAAACTCTGGGGTAGAAAACTAACATGTATCCTACTTGATAGGAAACAGGGAGAGAGAGATGGGGAGTGACATGCAGCAAAAGCTCGAGACACTGTCAGGCTCCATTGAGCCTTGGTCCAATACGTACGCCAGCGGCCCGGGCCAAACCTTAATAACTTTTAGCCTGGTCCTGTTCCTGTTTGTTTAATAAAAGAAAGAAATAAACATCCCTTCTTAACATCCTAGTCTGGCACTAATAAGGTACAGTAAGGACAATGGAGCAGCTCCTGGCTTGTTCTCGTCTTCCTCCTTGTCTTTTCATCAACTCTGTCTCTCTGTACACGCACGCACGCACGCACGCACGCACGCACGCACGCACGCACGCACGCACGCACGCACGCACGCACGCACGCACGCACGCACACACACACACACACACACACACACACACACACACACACACACACACACACTTTGGATTCTATCTCAGCTTGTTCTTGGAAACAAATCTTCCCAAAAAACACTAGTTTTTCCTCACATAAATATGCTGGATCATAGCAGCCTATAGGTACCTACCTTAGTGTGTGTGTGTGTGTGTGTGTGTGTGTGTGTGTGTGTGTGTGTGTGTGTGTGTGTGTGTGTGTGTGTGTGTGTGTGTTCAGATGCAGCCTGTGTGTTTATGGGGAAAGGGGGTGCAGAGGGAACGGACAACAGCAACAGCACAGACCACGGCTATAAGACTATCAATATTAATAATAAAAGCGAATTTACAGAAAAACAAGCCCATATTCGCTTATAATAAGCGGACTTGGCAACTCCGCTGTATCCTCACACAACCCCCTTTTTAAAGTATGACCCTGGTCAAATTGTCAGTCTAAACAATCCCAACTATCCAACTTTTTTTTTTTTGTTCGTCCCACATGGAGTAAGAGCAGAAGGAACGAGATCGTAATAGAAAATCTCTTGTGTCAGCGGCCTTGAGCTTCTTTGGGCTTTTGGCAGGGACACTGTAGGAGTTTCCCATTAGGGTTAAGGTTTAGGGCAATCTCTGAACAAGAAGTCCTATTCCTTCCCTAAGTCTTTCTTGACTTCCATTTTCAATTGAGGCTACAATTCTAACCATCATTCCAGAAAAAGTGGGTAAAATCAATGGTTGCTTCAAGAGCATTTTTTTTTCTGAAGGAGCTCCACGGACCTCACTGAACCCAGTTTCGGCACAAAAACAGGGTCAATTTCTACTGCTATCCTGCCAGAATGTGTAATGCCCTACCAAACAGTCATAAAAAAAAGATTTATTTTTTGACTCTTTACCCTCCTTCAAAACCACTCTAAAAGAGCACCTACAGGGCTGCAATTTGTAACTGGCCCCTAAAAAAAGTAAAAAAGGTTAAGGTTAATCACTGGAGAATTATACTATATTGTATATTACTGTATATTATTGTTACTAGAGGTTTTTGTGCCCACGCCGCCCGTTTTATAGTAAGTTATTATGATGTCACGTGAAACTTGACCATCATGGAAATTGTCCCATTTATAGTCTGGTTGGCCCAAATCTCATGTGAAGTTCACCAATCCCCCAATCCTCAACAGTTTCGGACATCTGCCCATTTATGCCCATCTGATTGGCTTCGGGCATAGTCGGCCCCTCGCCTCCACCCCTCTGTGATTACATAGGTTTGGCTAATATATGGCTATTTGGATTATTTATGGCCTGTATGACCTAATTTTACGCCAGCAGAGAATGCCTTGTTATTTATATCAAGTCGCACTTGTTGATGGCGACGTCACCAAGAATGTGGGTCCCTCATTGGCTCTTGATTAGGCAAATCTAAGTCCATCTGTGAGGGGTGATGACGTCACCATCATCACCCCTCACAGATGGACTTAGATTTGCCTAATCTATAGTTAGTGTGGTTGCCCAACAGGGCAACACACTATGGTCCTGGGGAAACTTTATTCTAGATAAACTTTAATTGTAAATGGGTTTTTACCTTGAAGGAAAAAAAAATCAAACCTCGGTTCGAAGTGAAGCAGTGAACTGTTATTATATGTGTTCTAGAGTTATGAACTCTGTGATCTGTACATTCTTTATATTCTGAATGAATGAATGAATGATTTTATCTGGAGGGCCGAATTGTCATGTGAAGCTTGACCAATCCTCAAAGTATCCAATCATCACATATTCTATTCTATATCCACAAGTTTCCGCGGGAGTTTACTGGAGACTATCGGGACCAAACTTCCGGGTTTAACAGCAGACATACAAGCTCACGTCGCGTCGCAGATGCAACCCGTTGTGAGCTTGTAAATCGGCGCCGGAAGCTCGGTACAGACGTCTGCGCAATGCACTATGGGGCGTTGGAAACTCGTGGATACACTACACACATATTCTGGACGTACGGGACAGATAAAACCTGTTCATTCTGGACTGAAATGACCATATATGGACATGAGGTGACAGACATTTTATTTTTGATAAAACCTGTTCATTCTGGACTGAAATGACCATATATGGACATGGGACACACATTTTGTTTTTGAAAAAACCTGTTCATTCTGGACTGAAATGACCATAATATATGGACATGGGACACACAAAGCCACTCCTTGGAAGCGGCTTTCACCGCTTAAAAAAAAAAAAAAAAAAAAGAAACATTCACAATGGTAGTGAAGAAAAAATAATTTCCTGCAGTTGTGCTAGCTCGAGTATTGGTCGAGCTTCACATGACAGCAGAATGTAGTCACGTCGTCAAGCACACTCGCAATTTCCAATTGCATCTTTCTAGTTACTAGGCTATGGGTTGACTCATGGCCGGGCCCCTCCTACGTCTCACCAGGTCCACTCCTGCTCTCACCAGGTCCAGGACCTGTGCATTGCACCAGACTCCCGATCCAAACATTTTATTAATTCAAAGACTTGCACAAATTTTCCTGAGATTGTAGATCTGCTATTTTTTTTTCTTCAGTATGGAAACGCTGATGTGTCTTCAGGTGATCTAACCTACTGAAACTCTTGTCACACTGTTTACAGATGAAGGGTTTTTGTCCAGTGTGGACCCGCTGATGTATCTTCAGATGACCTAACTGACTGAAACCCTTTTCACACTGTTTACACACAAAGGGTTTTTCTCCAGTGTGGACACGCTGGTGCTTCTTCAGATTACCTAACTCACTGAAACTCTTGTCACACTGTTTACACACAAAGGGTTTTTCTCCACTGTGGACACGCTGGTGTATCTTAAGGTGACCTAACTGACTGAAACCCTTGTCACACTGTTTGCACACAAATGTTTTTTCTCCAATGTGGACACGCTGGTGCTTCTTGAGAGAACCCATCTCACTGAAACCCTTGTCACACTGTTTACACACAAAGGGTTTTTCTCCACTGTGGACACGCTGGTGTATCTTAAGGTGACTTGACTGGCTGAAACTCTTATCACACTGTTTACACACAAAGGGTTTTTCTCCAGTGTGGACACGCTGGTGCTTCTTCAGATTACCTAACACATTGAAACTCTTGTCACACTGTTTACAGATGAAGGGTTTTTCACCACTGTGGACACGCTGGTGATTCTTCAGATTACATAACTCACTGAAACTCTTGTCACACTGTTTACAGAACAAGGGTTTTTGTCCAGTGTGGACCCGCTGATGTGTCTCCAGGTGACCTAACTGACTGAAGCCCTTGTCACACTGTTTACACACAAAGGGTTTATCTCCAGTATGGACACGCTGATGTGTCTTCAGGTTATTTAACTGACTGAAACCCTTGTCACAGTGTTTACACACAAAGGGTTTTTCTCCAGTGTGGACACGCTGATGTGTCTCCAGGTGACCTAACTGACTGAAGCCCTTGTCACAGTGTTTACACTGGAAATGTTTTTCTTTGGTGTGGACATGCTGGACATGCTGTGTCGATACCTCAATGAAACTCTTATCACATAAGAGGTTTTCTTTCCTGTGTAAGTCATCAAATGTTTCTTTACTTCTCCTGGCTGCGTTGAAGTCCTCGCAAGATCTCGGTTTGTCTGTGTCTCCTTGTTTCTGTCCGGTTACGCAGCTGGTGATTGCCTGACAGGAAGATGAGGGCAGCTGTCCATTGCGCATCATTTGACTGTAGAGGTTGTGGCTCCTCTTCGTGTTTTCATGGAGGGTGACCCGAGACGTGAAGGCGGATGGACACTCAGAACCGGACACCTGTGTCTTGGAAGATTGGTTCATGGACACCGCTTCTGCTACTTGGACTGTAAATTGGAAGGTGTTTCTTTGTCTCTTGCGGGTTGAGAAGACAAATATATTCTCTCTCAATCTCTTTGTCTGTCTCTATATGTCCCTGACTCTCTAACTCTCACAGCACACCCTGTCTGTAAAGGCTTTCTCACGGTCGTACTCAGACTAAATGTGACGTTTAGAAACTGCGTCACATCTTATTCAGGTCGACCAGAGCTCTGGTCTGACGTCACACAACACAAACCATTGACATTATTCCTAATAACACCGATTTGCACATCTGACAGTTGCAATTCATCCATCTGTGAATTTAGTTGAATCATTGAATCAAGTTGATGACCAAAGCCGGAAGTAAAGGCTCAAGCTTATCAGACATATTCCCGACATATGCCCATCTATGCCCATCTGTCATATGCTATATCTCGGTATATGTCCTCAGTATTATGACGTCACCCGTTGCCCCTCTGATTGGCTATACGGGCTGTCAGACGTTTTTCAAGGGTGGCAGAACGCGCCTTGTAAATTATATTAGGCTGCACGTGTTGATGCTGACGTAACCAAGAATGCTGGTCCCTCATTGGCTGTTGATGGTGATGATGGTGACGTCATCACCCAGTTGATGAAGTCACTCTGTGTTATGTCAAGGGTTTTCCCATTGGATGACGTCAGCTGTGTTTTCTCAAGGGTTTTCCATTGGATGACGTCACCATGTGTTTTCTCAAGGGTTTCCATTGGATGACGTCACCATGTGTTTCCTAAAGTGTTTTCCCATTGGATGACGTCACCATGTGTTTTCTCAAGGGCTTTCCATTGGATGATGTCACCATGTGTTTTCTCAAGGGTTTTCCCATTGGATGACGTCACCATGTGTTTTCTAAAGGGTTTTCCATTGGATGATGTCACCATGTGTTTTCTCAAGGGTTTTCCATTGGATGATGTCACCATGTGTTTTCTCAAGGGTTTTCCCATTGGACGACGTCACCATGTGTTTTCTCAAGGGTTTTCCATTGGATGACGTCACCATGTGTTTTCTCAAGGGTTTTCCATTGGACGACGTCACCATTTGTTTTCTCAAGGGTTTTCCATTGGACGACGTCACCATGTGTTTTCTCAAGGGTTTTCCATTGGATGACGTCACCATTTGTTTTCTCAAGGGTTTTCCATTGGACGACGTCACCATTTGTTTTCTCAAGGGTTTTCCCAATGGATGACATCAGCACAGACACACATGGATGTAGATTTTTTCCCTAATAGATATATTAGAGGTTGCGCCTGCTTCGCCCGTTTCATAGTGAAGTGAAACCTGACAGGAAATTGGCCCACTTATAGTCTGGTCAAAATGTCATGTGAAGCTCATCACTCTTAACAGAATGGGTTTGCGGCTCAGACATCACGCTCTGGCTTCACTGTGATGGCACACTAATAGAATCCCTTTAATGCCCATATATGGGGTTCCCTGATGTCATCAGTATTAAGCCCATATCCAACAGGACTTCATATGGGAATGCCCATATATGGAGGCCACATACCACACTAACAGAATCCATATATGGCCAAGACAGCCCATATCTGTGTGGCTGTTTCTACAGATCGGGATCTCCATGTATGGGCATAAAAGGGTATGATGTCAGATGTCATAGACATCATAGGACTTTCACTTAACGAATAACTGAGTAAGCATGTTTGGCCTCTCACATACAGTACATGGATCTCCATATACCGGTATGGGTACCAGGGGTCTCCTTATATGGGTAACTGGTCCATGGTGAGGTCACATGTCGCCCTGAGGCGTCTTACTAGTATAAATAACAACAACACCCACATGAAATATTTTGTATGTTCTCCCAAATCTTTACATAGGGGATCTGAGGCATTGAATGTCTCCTTTCCGACATGTCTCCATTCCGACACTAACCCTATCTCTAACCCTTACCCTAAACTTAACCTCTATGGAAGTGTCGCCACTCCGACAATAAGAAGTCAATTTCGGAGTGGCGACATGTCGGAATGGAGAGCGACTCCCGATCTTTATACCCATATATGTTGGAGTGCCCGTAGATTTTTATGCCCATATATTTTGGAGTGCCCGTTGGGTAGATCTTTGTGCCCATACTGTACATGGTGTTCCATGCGAGCCCACACTGTTTCGTAGGAACAGTATTTCTAGTTCATAGTTAGATGTATTTAATTTCTCTATGAATTGAATACACAGGACCAAACTGTTAATAAAGTATTCGATCAATCAATGTGCTAGAATGATCTGCATTGGTCTCCGGTTCATGAGTTCAAAACTTTGAATCCCTATCAGATTTGGATTGTGGGTAGTATAGTTCAATACCAAAAATCACTCTGATATCCGATCAGATCAGAAAATCCAATCCAAGATGTAATCTGGATCATATCTTCAAAATGGGTAGTTCAAAATCAGTATATTTAGAGTGGATTACCAGAGCAAACTCTATCAATCACTGTGTCATAATCTATCTATAAATGCGAGAAGTCTCTGCGTGTGTGTCTGTCTGTCTGTCTGTCTGTGTGTCTGTAATCCGCGTATCTCGAGAACCGTTCGTCCCACCGGCTTCAGATTCGGCACGCGCGTTCCCCGCCGCGGCACGGAGTGCAGTGCCGGGTCTCGACCCGACCCGACGTTTTCCCGAACCGGCGCGAAACGTTCGGAATCTCCTTATGCAGGGTTGATTGTTGACATCAGGCTGTTCCGGAGGAAATCGGCGAAAGCTCTGACTCATTGTGACATCACTTCATAAAAGGCTCTGACATCACGTACGCCACATGAGTCAACAAAAAATCTCTGAATATCTCCATTTATAGCATATATGGGCATAAAATGGACGCAGAATCACAAAGATCTCCATATACGGGCATAAAGGGACACAGAAAGACGGATACAGAGATCTCCATAAATGGGCATAAAATGGACGCAAATGGCATATATGGGCATAAAATTTACGCAGAATCACAAAGATCTCCATATACGGGCATAAAGGGACACAGACAGACAGATACAGAGATCTCCATATATGGGCATGAAATGGACGCAAATAGACAGATATCTCCATATATGGGCATATATGGGCATAAAATGGACCCAGAACTATATCTGCAGTGATCTCCATATATGGACATAAAATGGACACTGACAGACAGACAGACAGACAGACAGACAGACAGATAACAGATATCTCCATATATGGGCATAAATGGACACAGGCAAACAGATGGTCAAAACGGGTCCTATGACAACAGGTATAATGGGGTTTGCATTAAAGGGCGGGGCATTCATTCCCTATTTACATCGTTGGTAAAAAATAGACAAAGTTTGGCAAAAACATGCAAATTATGGAAAAATAGACGATCTTCAACATGACACGCTGTGAGGTTGTAGATCGGCAAATTTTCAACAAAATATATTTGGTTTAAGTGGTTAAGGAAGATCTAAATGACTAAGCTGTCAGTCTATGTTATCGAGATAGGTAGGAGTAAACAAATCAAAGATCTGGTAATCTTGAAAATTCTGAATCTGGAACAGGGTGATCCTATCCTGAATTTATTTGAAATAGCAGGACACAATTTCTCTGGATTGTCTGATCCTGGATCACAAAATACAGAAAGTCAAAATCGTATCCGCTCAATAGGGATTAACATTTTTGAACTTGTGGGCGATTGCCGTAGGGAAATGAGTTACATTTGATCACCGCTAAGACTAAACGACTTCTTGGAGTCAAGGGGATTACCGCAATGTTTTTCAAATCTTGGCCCAAGTCATCCTAAAATTGTCTCTTAATCCTATAGCTATTTTATGTTGGCAATGAGTGATTTCTGCTTGACCCATGCACAGTAAAACCCTCGGTATTAATTAATCTATATAACAAACCTGTATTTTACTGTGTATCAAGTTGTAGGCCTATTCTTGTGTGTACTCTCAGGCATCTGAATGGAAATAAACAATATATGCAACAAAAAAAAGACAATAATTATGTTAATACATGAGTTTACCAAATTGGTAAAAAAGCCCTAAAATGACTGTGATCATTTTAAATCCCTCTGTTCATAACACAAATATTCTTTCTCCAAATGTATATCAGGAGTCATTTTCATTTATATTTCAGGCAAAAAAGAAAAAAGAAAACACTGGAATGGGTTTTTGAAAAGGAAACAGGGTGATATTTCTTCATTTGTAAACCAAGCTCTAAATCATACAAAACACTTCCCCCATACTCCCTTTGTTGATAATGAAGTGCTCAAGAATGAATAATTGCAGCATTTGGAATGAGCCGTATTCTTGCCTCTAGGAACAGTTTTCCACTTTGGAGAGGCTGAGCCATGATTGATAGTACTGCCTTTCTGACAAGGGGTGTTAACCCGGATTGTGTGCTAAATTGTAACTCCTATTTCTTTGTTTTCTGTTTAAATATAATAACGATGTAGAGGTCCATTGACTGTCACTGGATATCACAGAAGATGTTATTGTTGAAACGAAATATGATGACGCTTTTGAAGGAAATGATAAAAGCCCTGAAGCGAGTTGTTGAACCTTGGTAGAACTTCGGATCGTATGCCTACCTGGGCATGATATACTGTAAGTCTAAATATATCTGTTACCAGGGACGTGCAGAGAATGTTAGAGAGGCAGGGGCTGACATTTCTAAAAATGGCCTTTTGGTGAAAATATCGAAAATAGCAGACCTCCAGGCCCTCAATGCGTCGCAGCGCGATGCGTTGTGAGCTTGGAGGTTGTCTATTTTTAGTGCTTGATACCACACTAAACTAAGCATAAGCAAGTCAATACTGGAGATGTGGCGTAATGGCGTGGATTTCTACACAGATAGGGCAATTCTTTCAGAAGTTCAGGAGAGTTTGGAAAAGGCAATTCTCTTGAACGCTGCCTTCAGGTATGGCATGGAAAGAAGGCGATTGCATTTCTTTCACCACAGTAAAAACCTGCATTCATGGTCTGGAGAGGGCACTTTTTACAGATGGATAAAAGGGCAGGGGCTCAAGCCCCCTTTGCCTGTCTGTTACTTACTAAGTAAGTAATTCACTCTCATTGTATACAGTCAAAACAGATTGTGCTCTTTTATTCTACCTAATGAGGGGGGATTCTGCCAATGATCGTTTGCAGAAAAGAATCCGCTGAATCCGCCCTCATAGATCGAATTAAAAATGTGTGACCACCCTAAAATGTGAATTTGATAACTGTTTCATGGGTAGCCTATATGTTTGCTAATGTGCAATCATTGACAATACTGTTGACCACATCTATGCTTGCACCAAGGCACACACGTCTCTGGGCAGAAACACACCCATTATTAATGCTTATCTGCAGATGCATTGCTTACTAGTCGGACATGTTTTGCACTTCTGCAGTTTAACCTGTACGTGAAAACAAACAACAAAATCTGCCTAGGGTTTCATGCCCCTTTAAGGCCTTTATTGTACATGTGAAATTTGTGTAAGAAGGTAGGCCTTGTGATTGGTAAAGCTAGGGATTAATTTAGGCTGAAAAAAGTTTTATTGAGTTGTTATGGAAAAGTTTACGGGACATTTTACAAATACCTGTACCAATATCAAGGCCACCGTCAATCAAGTTGAGAATGGTAAACAGGATTTTGTCTCCACTGTACCTATTCAATATGTACTGGGACTGAACCCATGGGGGCTGCTGATTTGGATACTCTTTAATTCCCTGTGATGGCCATGAACTGATTATCAACACATATACAGTAAGCACCACTTGTGCCAATGCTTGGCGTCTGGTTACCCTTGTTTGGAATCTGTTTCAAATCGTCTTTTAGCTCGAGAGACAGTTTCCCCACTCCGACAACCGGAGTTAGACATGTAACCTTCACAGGTTCTCTTATCGTGCTAACAGCCAAGACGATTTCTCCTCCTTACACACTGGCGCACTGTGGCTGCCATCAGCACCATGAGGCAGGGACACAATATAAATGCCCTGGCCCCTGAATGGTACGACCGTGGGACAAGCAAGCCCTGAAAGTGGACTGTCTCAGGAGTTCCTACACTTGCATCCAAACACGTGCCTATAGTGGATCCTTGGACTGTGAGTGCTTGAATATAGTGCTGTAGTCTGCTCTTCCTCCTGTTGATGTTAAGTGCTTTTCACTTTGGAATTACCCATGGCTAAAGCGTACGCCTGCTCAGCGCGCCGCCCACATCTTCTGACTGGGTTGTTTTTTGCGAGGGACGAACAGCTTGATACCCACAAGTCACACTTTAGGTTGTGTAACCTAACGATCAGCTGGGAAGCGCGCCCGCCACTTCTGCTGATGGATTTCACGTGAGACAATGGCTATGCAAATACACAGACAGGCAATGCCAGAATCAGCTGTAGAAAAGACAATGCAGTGATCCAGAGAGGGAAATCTTGCTTTTGCGAACGCCCATCATTTCAACCGGAGGGTTAGCGTCTCACTCCACGGAGGTTAGGGTTAGGGTGAGGGTTAGAGTCGGGTGTCGAAAAGATGACATGTAGTAACAGCGACACGCTCCCATCCAGAGAGGGGCCTAGCTGGGGACTTGCTGTCCTACTATACCAACCCAGTCTCCAGGCCTGTCCGGAAACTGGGTTGCTCCTACTCGCTAGGTATTAGAGGAAAAAGTCACTAGTAGAGCTGATGCCAAAACACACTCAAATAATGTAACGCTAATGCCAAGATTCTGTACACATACTTACGCATGCTGCTTATAGTAATTACAGTAAGTGTTTATTATCAGTGCATGGTCACCACAGGTGTCTTAAGAGTATCCACGTCAGCTGCCAGCGTGACGGTCAATCCCTCCCTGGTGGCAAGTCTCGACATGATGGAGGACAGCCTCTATAACCCCATGTCAGAGTTTCTGTGGTGAGGTTATACCCACTTACAGACCTCTAATTTGCAACAAAATGTGTTCTACAGTACTTTCTGTCTCAAATTGCAGTACAAATGAAAACAAGGCCACTACTACATGTTTCCCATTCTATGCTTGAAAGGCTAATCATGGCTTTGAGCAGGTCAGAAGGCAGCCCTGTGCAGTTTACCTGCCCCTGCCCGTTGCACACACTTGACAACTTGTTAGGATTGGAAAGGCCATTGAAAACATAATCCAAAATAAACACATTTTTGCAAGTTAAGTTACTTTGCTTTTTTTTTTCTTGTTTGAGCCAGGAACAGATGTCTGATCTGGCTGATGAATCGAAACCATCTGAAACAACTTGCACAGTCTTAGTCCAATAAATATACCTTTCAACACATTTAGAGTTAGATTGTTAAATAGAAGAAGGTGGGGAGCAGTAACAGTAACAGTAACCTGTTACAGAATTGCACAGACATTTGCCTTAAATGCCAGGATTGTGTGTATACTACTGTATTTATCAGACTAGTCATTTATATTTCTTGTGACGCAATAAACCTCCCACCTTAGCAATACTTTCACACCATATGTTGATATACCAGCATAGGAGATCACCGTGACTGATGGGATTTTGGTTTAATTCCCATATTTGTAATTCCTTCAGAATGTTATCCTTTCACAAGAAGACTCAGCTTCTCTCCACAGAATAAAATCACAGTTAGAGTCTCACACAATAAAAGGAGCCCAGACAGTGTACAAGTCCGTTTTTCTATTAGATGTATTGAAAATATAGTTCAGAGTTCAAATTGTAGCAAGTACAGCAAGTACAGTAGAGCAAAATCACCCATCGTAGCTCTCTCTGAGTACAAAGCATAATAATTTCACATATATAGTTGAGTGTACACAGCATAGAAGACTTTCATTGGCCAATAGAAAATAACAATGTAGAACATAACAATAGATATCAGATGTTTTCATGTTGTCGTGGGCCCAGTAAAGAGAAGGACAAGGCCAGATATGGATTGGCATTATCAATTCGTTATCCAGTGTCCTGGGCATTTTGACCTGATTGGCATCTCTCAGCGTCATTCTCCTGCGTTAGTTATTTGTTCAAAACATCATGGCATTGACTTTTAACACTGAAAATGATATCTATACCATATTAAACATTTTAATCTTATCAGTGACACTTCCCAAACTCCAATAAATTCTAATGGCGGTGGCAGCAGGAAGACTTACAGTATTTCCTCACCAGCTGTTAAGCAAAGCCGGTGGGCCAAGAATGATGAGGGTGTTTCCTCAGCGAAGGAAGAGCTGCAGCATGCTGAGCAAGAAGCCTCTTTTGTCTTTCTTTTGGGTTGGTTCCCCCTCTTTGGACTGGATCACCCGTGCCCGCTCTCGGTTAAACAGGTGTCAAGCAGACATGTCAAACAGACATTCATGCTCCCGCTGGTTTCGCTATGTTTATGGTGTAAGACATTGTTTGGAGAGCCTGCCCTGCACCACTGGACCTGGCAGCTGCAGTGTCATTGCACTGTTCATTCAGTCAATATAGGAGTGCTATTCAGTGCTGGGCTGATGATAAAAGTGAGGCCATTTCTTTACTTTTGTTACCGGTGTGCAAATGTGACTCAGATTGAAGACTGGCACTTATAGTGAGAGGATAAAAAGCTTCAGATGTGTTGCAGTGCAAGGCATGTGTTTCATTTTATTTCAGGATTTTGTGTGTGAATACAACCTTTGGCTTTGTTTGTATAATTACTTTATGATCCTCTGTCCATTGTATATGCTGATATAACATTAGAAGTTATTTATACATGCAAGCATGTTTGTTCGTTTTGCCTGTGCATGTGCGTGAAAATAATGCAATGTTATTTGTTCCTAAAGCTTTATACCCTGTATATACAGTATATAAAATGTCACAATGCGACATAGCTGTTTACACAATGCTGTACCCCCTCCTAATGTATATATGTTCCCCATTTAACTGTTTTCATTTTATTTGTGACACTTGCTTTGGCAATGTAAACGTATGTTTTCTCATGCCAATAAAGCTCCTTTGAATTGAATTGAATTGAATTGAGTTTTGGAAGAAAATAAACAAGTATGTTTCTTTGAACATGCATGTGTCTCTCACTCAGTCAAAAGTCCATTGGTAATGGTAGCACAAGTTAGTATCACATGCTGAAATCAAGCATAAGTGATGTATTTGAAATGCAAATGTGTAAGTGATTTAGTCTGTCACTGTACAATAAACATCATGATTTAAACCCCATTCCTTTTTAAGTATTGCCATGCAAAATGTGACAAGAAATATGACTTTACACTGCATAGAAATGAGCCCTGGCTGGCTGATCACATTTCTCGTTGCCACGCGCACGTCTGGAGGGGAAACCCTTTGACATACACATTACATTTTGTGGTAACTAATTGTAACACAAAACATGTCTTTGATTAGAGTTCAACAGGATATTATGAGAAACATGAGCAAAATGCAACATAGAGAATTAAATACTCGTCTCTCAGGGTATGACAAACAGCTAAACTCTTCAGCTGTTTGTTCAATTAAGCCAAGTAATTAACTGTAACTGCTTTACAGAGATTTGATTATAATACATACCGTAATATCGCTATAAATTGCTTTTACTAGTTATTCTTTTATAATCTTCCTCTTTTTCAACAGTTTTTTATTATATTTTTGACACTTGCTTTGCCAATGTCAACGTTTTCTCATGCCATTAAAGCTCCTTTGAATTGAATAGATTTTCTTTTTGACATCTAGCTCTAAAACTAGTCTATTAACCACCCACTACATTGTCCAGGTTTCCCCAGGGCTATATCCTTGGCCCCCTCTACACAAGATGTCTTTCTTGACCTGTCTTAATCTACAAGCTTGTTTTGCAACGCATTATTAGCTTGTAGATCTGCTATTTTTACAGAATGTTCACCCCAGAATAGGGTTATCAAGTATTTAAGCAATGGGAACGAAAGGGCATGACGGCGATATGTACATTGCTGGAGAATGGGCAGATGAGGAGTTTTGAGGATTTACGGACAACATATGGTCTGGAGAAACATGAGTTTTACCGATATCTGCAGATAAGGGACTACTGTGTAAAAAAAGATTAAAATGGCTTCAATGAACCCGCTAATTAAGATAATGGTACAGGCCTACACTAATAAAAAAAAATTAGGGTGATCTCAGCTGTTTATCAGGGACTGATGACAAGTAAAAAGGACTTGTACAATATTTGTAAGACACAATGCACGGCCACAAGCTCTGGAGTGTGGAGGGAGTTTTGCTGGAAGAACGCTATTAGATACTTTATAACTCCAACGATCAGAGGAAAAGTCGCAGCAGAGAAACAACCATGCTGGAGACTTTGTGGAAACATGGACGCTGGCCACGAACATATATTTTGGAACTGTCCAAAAATTGACAAATATTGGGATGAGAGAGATATTGAAAAATAAAAATACCAAAGACAAGTGTGGTATTATATTCAGGAAACTTGACGCTGGAAAACACACATGGAGATGACATGTATCTGGTCAAGGTGCTACTATAGCAGCCAGCAAAAAAGCAATAACAAGATTGTGGTATATATAAGTGACTCCCCAACTTGTGAGCAGCGGCTGTGCATTGTGGAGGAAATGTATGTAATGGAGAGATTTACACATAGACTCAGGATACAGGAGGAGTTGTTTCTTGAAAAATGGGAGAAATGGACTGAATACGCAACCCGGAAGTATGACACCACAGAGGATTGAAATGGACTGTAATATGATGATGAAAATGATGTAAAATGTTGATCCTGTAAATGTGTGCGCATGTGACAAAATAAAAATTAAGTTTAAAGAAAGAATAGGGATAGGGTTTAAGTGGTTTTAAGTTTTTGTTTACAAACTTTGTTTACTTTGATTGCAAATGCAGTATCTTGACAACTTAATGATGGGCTCTTCGTGTTTGTTGCTACTCAAATAATGGCTTATGCTCCACAAGGAAATATCTTGACATTGTAGGCCTATAGTTTATCCCACCAAATAATGAGTGTTAACCTCAGTCACTAACGTCAGCATTCAGTATGTGCTGTATGGAACACAGACACCACTCCCAGTCCGTGTCAGGGGGTTCATACATGCAAGCGTACTGTATGGCTTCTCTGTGGTGGTTGAAACACATATGCCAGAGTGCAAAGAACTGCATGCATCAAATGAGACCTCAAATATGTTCCATGCAGTGGAGTGTCCATAGACTTGCTATATTTTTGGGCAAGATAAGAATTCACATGCACAGAAAATCCCTTTGATTTGTCCATAGGAACGGTATGGAAGATATTTGGATGGCTTAATGGATACAACCAGTGAACATAGAGAGACAGAGAGAGGGATACCGAGTGAGAGAGTAGAGATATATACAGAGAGAGAGAGAGAGAGAGAGAGAGAGAGAGCAGTGGCGTCATTTCAGCAAAAGCTAGGGTATGGCATAGATGGGAGTCCTCATGGAAAATAGGCATTACATTTTGTATAACACGGTTCTATTGTGAAAATAGCAGATCTACATGCTCACAACGCCTCGCAGGGGAAAAAAAAGAGTTTTGTCAGTTTTTTACACAGGTTTCTACGGTTTCTTGGGCTGGATATGGCAGCCTGGAATGGTTGTTTAAGTGCAGCTAAATTTGGCATGTTAGTAAACGTGTCTGACCTGCAGAACCTGGGAATTTACCATTCTGTCAAGATGGGGAGAATAAAAGTGTGGAGAATATAATTACTAGTAAGACACCTGAGGGTGGAATGCGACCTCAGGGTGACATGCAACCTCGCCCTAAAGGGTGAGGTCACGCCAATTCTTGACCATCTGGCCAACCACAGCGTTTCTCTGACGATTCTAGTTGTTGTCATTCTGGGGGGAGTTTGTTCATGTTTTTGTGAGGGTATCAACCCTAGGAGACACGGGGAGAACATGCAAACTCCACACAGAATCTCCATGTTAGGACTCATATGGGCATAAAAAGTATGTCATGTGACATCACTTCCTGTACAGACAGTCAGCCATTGACTCCGGATTAACAATGGCTACTGTCTATGACGGTAGTCCCATATGACATATTGGACTAGTCACTAGACTATCTCCATATATAGTGTTATCCACATTTCGTGTAGCCGCCCTGTACAGGAGGTGATGTCACAACTCGCTGACGTCACACTGACATCACAGAGGATACGGAAGGACGGTCACGAGGTTACGAAAGGAAGGAAGGACACTCAAGCGACACGGTTCTTCAGAGTATATGCGACCTTCGGTCGCAATAATACCTTGTTAAAGTGACCATTTTATTAAATTTTGCATTTTGTAGTTATTTTACTGTAATTTAACAACATAATAACCATCACAGATGCACAAAGAGACATTCATGGATTTATATTTAAAAGTAACTTTTATTTTCCCCCCTGGACCCAGGGTATGGCAGCTGCATACCCCTGCCATACCCAATTGACGCCCCTGAGAGAGAGAGACAGAGCGAGAATTGCAGAAACCTGACAGGAATGTCACAGAAAACCCAGACTTTGCACACAAAAGAACAACAAATGGTGCCGTGATCCTGACTTCTCCAGAATTCATCCCAGCTGTCTCAATTACAGCGCCACTTTCTGGTGCCTAAAAGACAACATCTAATCTCCTGTTATGTGGGTTTGATAGACTACAAATGCATTCTTTCATTCCATATAGACAGACCTTTGACTCTGCGTTTCCTCCAGCGATCTAGTTTGTTGTGATGTTATCTGTGGGGGTGGTCTGACAAGGTCGGTGCTTCTGCGCTCAATACTCCCTTCATCAAAGGTTCCTCCTCTTTTGACGTATAGCTGAATTGCTGACAGCAATAAACCTTTATTTAGTAAAAAGGTAGTATACATTATACATGAACATGGATAGATTATAACTGTGGGGAAAAAAGTAAACGCATATGATGGCTTCGATGTGTCTCATTGTGCAAGCCATACTGTAACTGTGGAATGGACTCTTTCCCTCTGTCTGGGGTATACGAGATATCTGTCCTGTCCAAATATGAATTCAAATTAATTAACAAACAACAATGAATATAATATTAATACGACAAACGAGATTTTCTCGCTTAGGGTATTGATAACTGAACAGACCAGATCATAGGCAGTTTCCAGCTCCAAATCTATGTGATCGGGTACAGTTTTCGTTAGGCTAAACTAAAGATGCTTCCAGCATAAAAAGTATGTTTTCATAGTATGGTTTACATAGAAGTCAGTCAATTGTCTTTCACACATTTTATTTATTTATTAAATACATATTTTTCATCACAATTGGGTGTGTGGGGAGGGGGGGGGGGGGGGGGCTTAGGGGGCACGCATACCGGTATGCGCGTGTGTGTGTGTGTGTGTGTGTGTGTGTGTGTGTGTGTGTGTGTGTGTGTGTGTGTGTGTGCACATGCTTTTGCACATGCATGCCCACGAGTGCGCGTGCACACATCTGGCTGTTCACATGGACATTGTCCAGTGTTCTTGGCCACTGCTTTCTTTACATTGCTTTTACATTCTCTGACTTATGTCTCCATAGTGTATCATAACCAGAACACATATACATTTTTTCTCAAATGGAACATACATCACAAATAAAAACATTCCAATTGATAAGCGCCATATCATGCATCATTTCACATGAGATTCCACGTGAAAACTTTATCTGGAAGACGATCCATCTGTTCTGCTTATAGATGTTATTATCGGTCACATATTGGGTGGTCATTCAGCTAAAGGAGGGATGTGCTCTGAGTGACCAGGGCCAACCTGGGCTCCAGTCAGTGTTGATTTTGATGACAAATTTTGATTTAGTTTTAGTCATAGTCTTTTGAATAAAATTCCATTTCGTTTTAGTCATATTTTAGTCATCTGAAATGTTTTAGTGTAAGTCTCACACGATTTTAGTTGGCTAAATATCACACGATTTACGAAATGTATATTAGCGGGCTGCGATAGTGTCGTAATGCCTGACTTATACATAATAGCTGCTGAAAATAGCAGATCTACAAGCTGTCAACTTGTCATGGTGCGGTGTGAGCTTGGAACGGGACACCTGCACACAACCAAGCATAAAAATACTTGTCTTTAAGTTCTACTGGTTGTCCCTCCCTAACATTTTTGTCTAGTTTTTATTTGTTGAAAAAATTGTCCTGTATATTTTTGTCTTAATCTTAGTCATCATAGCTTAGTTTTTACTTTTTATTCAGTTTTCGTCAGTGGAAAAAGGTAGTGGACGAACATTTTTCGTCATAGTGTTAGTCGACGACCTCAGCACAGCAACCAGGGCATAGACTGTATAAAAGATATGGACAAAGCGAAGCCATTGGTTTATGCAGCGCAAATGCCACAATATGGGTCCTTGGCATGGGTGTCGCCATCATAGATTGTAAAGGCATCAGAGGATGCTATTGGCTGCCAACGGTCACGTGCAACCGCAGGGATACATGGGAGAATGTGGTCGGAGCCTCCCGAAATACAGCACACGAAGAAGAACACAGCCGGCTGGTATCAGTTTAGTTGGCCACGCCCCCGCAACTTTATCATTTATTTAAAAATAAATTGGACCACATTTCGACAAAACGAATATGATGGTGATTGAAAGGCAATTTTTAACTACACTCTCAGAGTTATGTCCTAGCGATAGGAACCATAAAGTATTCATGAAAATGTTAATTAAGGTTAGAACACGAAAGGGGAAAATTAATGGGATCCAATGGAGAACAATTCTTTTTGCGATCGGCCGGGGGGGGAAACAGCGCAACTAGCGGCCAATCATAGGAAGTTTTACTTCCGTATTGGAGTCATTTTAAATCGGCAGAACTATGCCCCTGGTCCAGGGTGTGGGGGTGGGGGAGGGGAGTCATAGATCTCAGAGTTTTGACGTAAGGAAACCATAGTAAAGACAGGCCAAGCACACAGGAAGAATTGCTGTCTTTTTACAATTTACAATTTAGACATTTGGCAGACGCTCTTATAGAGCAACTTGTGTAAGATCGGACAGAACCCATGAACCCTTATACAGTCAAAAACAATGATAGGGTAAGAAAACACATTATTGCTACAAAGTAATAGCAGTTAAACATCAAACCTAGATTCCGTCTAATTCTAAATAATAACACAATTATTTATACTTAGCATCTCAATACAGTACAGTTGCGTAAATAATGACAGAAACATACCGGTACATGTTAACACAAAACCAATATACCTCTGAATGACAAATATCATTATCTGAATAGGCAATACCGGTAAGTACAGATGCAAAGAAATAAGGACTGCTATAGTGGATAAGGTGGAGATGACTGCGGCGGAATATGGGGAGTGAGACCGCATTCCTGACTAACTCGTCTTTTTATAATCTGATCAGTGGCAAATGTCGTTTAGAGTACAAAGACAAAAACATTTCACGAAGCCCTTGCATTTGTGGACTTTTCCTGGTTTAAATTATAGTAGTAGTGAGTTGTGAGTTTGAAAGATGCACGGACCATCTGGCCTTTCTTACTCAGAGGGTAGAGGTGGGCACATATTCTACCAGGAGCAAATTTACTCAGGGGCCCTGACGAAAAAAGGGAACTGCTGATCAAGGGGTTTCCCAATAGCTGCCCGAGGTCTTCAACAGGCGGTCTGGGACCCCTAGGGGTCCGGGACCCCTGGACTTACTACAGGGGGGCCTCCAAACCTTTGTGTGATAGAAACCTTTTTCTCCTTTTTTTATATTAACCATTTGAACCCTAGTGTCCATATTCTAAGAACTTTAGCCAAAAATAGCAGATCTACAAGCTCACAATGCCTCGCGCTGCGTGAGAAGAGCTTTGGTGTAGAGGGGGAAGAGCAGACTAAGTGCAGAGTAAAAGGTCAAGTTTATAATGACGGTTCAAGTGGTTAAACACAAATGTACATGAATCCATACTACACTCACAATTGTGCTGTCAAAAGATGAAACTATATGGAATCTATGAACAGCTTCATCTCTCTCTCAACTAAGGGATCCTTGGCCTGAAAACGTTGAAGACCCCTGGCTTAAAGGGATAGTTCACCCCCAAAATGACTTATTTTCTATCCCCAAAATGACTTATTTTCTATCCCCAAAATGACTTATTTTCTATCGATTACACACCCGAGGCTTGAATTCATGGATATTTCTTTTGTTTTTGTCGCATTCCTAAGCCATTCATTTGATGATCAGCAGTGCATGTTCCCTAATGAAACACAAAGGAGACTCTAGTCTACCGGATACACGAGGGTCTTTATTATTCTCCTCAAATAATTGGCTCAGTAATGCGACAAAAAACAATCCATGAATTCAAGTCTCCATGGGGGTTGTGTAATTGAAAGGAAATAAGTAATTCTTTGGGTAAACTATTACTTTAACCCCGAAGACGACTCAAAATATCGGGTACAAGCGGCCGAAATGAGTTTTCTCAGAAGGGTGGCTGGTATCTCCCTTAGAGATAGGGTGAGAAGTTCAATCACCCGAGAGAGACTTGGAGTAGAACCGCTGCTCCTTCACTTGGAAAGGCATCAGCTTAGGTGGTTCGGGCATCTAGTACGGATGCCCCCCGAGCGCCTTCCTAGGAAGGTCCTCGATGCACGTCCCACTGGGAGGAGACCCCGTGGCAGACCTAAGACCAGATGGAAGGATTATATCTCCAAACTGGCCTGGGAACGCCTCGGTATACTCCCAGAGGGAGTGGAGGAAGTTGCGCAGGATAAGGAAATCTGGAAGTCTCAGTTGGAACTGTTACCCCCGCGACCCGATTCCGGATAATCGGTTGAAGATGGATGGATGGATGGACAAACTGATCAAACGTCTTAATTTCAAGGACATAACTCTGAGAGTGTAAAATGTAACCAAAAGTAACCGGAAGGGTTCTTTTGTTTCTACAAGGGTCCAATTGGACGACCCTCAAGGAACCCTGAGGGTCCCAGGCTGGACCACCTTGAGAACCACCGGTCATGGAGGACATGGAGGAACAGGGATGAACGTCTCGCTGACTCCACAGTGCCACATTCCTGCAGTGCAAGGAGGTGTAGTTCACACATCCTATCTGCCCGCTCAATTTAAATATTTTGCCTTGTTTAAAGTGCTTCTTAATTTTTCACAGTCTTCAGCCCTCCCAGCTGATCCCTTCCAGATGTGGTTCAAGTAGGAGGTGAGTGAGGAGGACGGGACTAGAACACTCCGCCCTCAACACACATGCACGCACGGTCACACACATAGTCACACACACACACACTCACACTCTTTAGACTCTTTCACTGTCTTTGGTTCTCCCCTCATCCACTGTCTCCCATTCATCTCACATAGCAGTGATGCTCTTTCTGTGTTCTGCTTTGCTCTCTGCTCACAATCCCACACAGATACACATACACACGCAAACACACACCCCACTGACTCACAGAAACCCATCCTAAGTCAGGTACCAGCCACAAAGGGTTCAAATAAACACCAGACAAGAAAGCTTTGAATAGTTGTGGGAAATAAAAGAAAAATCTAAATTGAAATGTTCTTTTGCTGTTGTTATACCATTTTTTGTTGTTGATCTCCAGTGTTCTTTCATTTATTTTTTTCATCACTTTTCAAAGTTTCTTGCGCACAATCGACCGAACCGCAAACTACCGGGCCAATCATTGTCAGGACGAATGCAGACATGCCATATCTAGATCAATCACAGGAACGCAGGAGGGTAATCCACAGCAGGGTTCAGATACATTTCGTATCAAATGGTCTTGGAAAGAAGGAACCGCGCGATCAGTTCCAAGACCTTGCAGGGAAGGTCAGGTCCAGATACTCAGGAACAAAAGGAATGTCCTCGTCCACCAAAAAGAAGTCTAAATGAGTTTTGTTCTGGCAGCTGCTCTGCATCAAAAACATTATTACTATGAAAGTGGACATTCCTTTTGTTACTTTAGATAGTTTTATACCAAAGCCAGTTTTTTTCCGTCTTTTTGTTTTGCCATTTTGTACGGGACTGGAACTCATCTACACCCACTTGCTTCTGAGAAATGTACTGATTCTGTAATAAAGGTTAAGTATACTTGTGAGACATGTTATGGCAGCAGACTGTGCCAAACGTTGAATGAAAGCTTAAAGACAGTTGTTGGGTATCCAAATTAGTATAATTTCATGACCCCCCCGGTCCCCCCTTAGGACATTATGGTATTGTTGAGGCGCTAATGGATTTATGTCACCCAGGGGTCTGATGTCATATTTCTGTTTAAATACTTCCTAAAGCCAATTAACTTAACTTATAACAAAAGTTATGTACGGCAGGGACGTGCAGAGAATGTTAGAGAGGCAGGGGCTGAAATCTCTAAAAGGGCCTTTGGGTGAAAATACAATTGTTTTTCGATGCTGAACTAACCATTATCAAGTCAATACTGAATATGTGGCGTACGGCATGTATTTCTATTCTATTTCTATTCAATTCTTTCAACATACCGTAAGATGCTGCATTCAAGTTCAGGAGGGTTTGGACAAGGCAATTCTCTTGCTGCCTTCAAGTATGGCATGGAAAAAGGGCATTTCTTTCACCATTGTAAAACTGCATTCATGGTCTGGAGAGGGCAATTTTTACAGACGGGTTAAAGGACAGCCCTTTGCCCCCTTTGATGTCTATGTGTGCACGTGCCTGGTGTACGGTATATGATTTAAGGACAGCAATGCAGCATTGTCTGAATCTTAGTTAAAACATTTGTCTTTGTTATTTCACTGCCGTTAGCACAATTCTGCTGATATCCTAAACTAAAGGAAAATCACAGGATTATGTTTAATATTTCTAGCCAACAACCACTTGGATGCTCCTATCCAAACTGCAGGGGAAGAGGACATATAATGTGTCTTGGTTTGAGCTATTGAGTCGTTCTCTTACAAATTATATGTTTGTAGGGTTTATGTTATTGCGACGATAAAGACTTAACTTGAACGGAATTGAATTGCCTTGACCCAAACGTGACCCAGTTGGCTGAGGCTCTTCAAATCTCTCGCTTGTAAAACCATAAGAACATGAAAGAGACCGACGTCATGCTCGCAGAAAGGATGAATGGAAAAATGTAAATGGAGAGTATGCAGTTGCACACTGCAGGGACGTGCTGGGCCCCTGATTCAGCCCGGGAAAAAGAGTTGGAGGCCCTCATTGCGCGCTATAGAGAGAGATCTCTCTAGCGCTGCTGCTACTCAAAGATTTGCCATTTCAGATCATGACAAGTGACAACCCAGTGGGCCAATTACTGTACATGAGTTATATTTCGTCGTTGTCGGGTGGAAACCTTGTATGTCCAAAACGGTTTGTTTTGTATTTATCATTTTAAAAATGATTTAAACTAGTGAAAACAGCCGATCTACAAGCACACAACGCCTCGCACCGCGAGGCGTTGTGTGCTTGTAGATCTGCTGTTTTCACTACTTTTGTGCAACGGCCTTATATGATGAAGCAGGGCTTTGCTGACATTTTATTTTTATTTTTTTC